>NC_069126.1:68274912-68434912 GCF_026914265.1 Mya arenaria
AACATTTCTACGCCTGAACAAACGTTTCAATAAAAGGGGAACAAATCATTCCGTTATAAAAATATTTAATACAGAAGTTGTCCGACTTGAAACGGTGACCTTAAGTTGTGTAACTTTTTTCAAACATCGTACATATTGGGTTACGATCAGTGAAATCGACATCGTATGACCTTTTTGATCAGGCTAAAGCGTTAACCCGATTTATTTCAAGAAAGAAGTATTGTCGTCTTAACCGTTATATATGCTTATCAGCTGTTTTGTTGCATACTCTCGAATCTCAAATACTCGTATGGCTACTATGCAAACAACGGCTTATTGTAGCTGTGATTTTAAAGCATTTTCACCGATTTCTTATTTTCATATCAGCACTTTGTCGACGGGAAGCCCAATCAAGAAAACACTGATCATCAAGCAGCTACTTTATTAAACCAGCTCACACGATGTTACCTCGTCTAAAAATCAGATCACCATCTGAGCTACCAATGAAAAAAAGAAAAGAAGAACGGTACTGTCTGAATCGTTTATGTATAATTGCTGTGTAAGTCAATTGTTTTCGCTGTACATTCAAATCAAATATAACGTATAATCGATCATGACTCTGTCAAAACTGTGTAGTAAAGACTTAAACTGTAATAAAGAACAAGTCATACATGTACATATTAATATCAATATTATTCTAAGATTTAATTCAATGGAGATAAATCCTCAATCTTTAACATATCAAGCTTCTAAATCCTATGCACAAACCAGTTACCAGTGTTTCTTCAGCTGCACTCGCATACTTTTTTTTCATTTTGCTGGCCTGAAGTGGTTGGTTTTAAATAGAAAAGATTTGAGCTTGATCTGTACAGTAAATCAAATATGGAGTGTATGCTGCTTTCTCACAAATTACACGGTTTTGAGTATAAAGTATAAATTGCAAAAAAAACTGCTAGTCAACTAACATGGTATAAATAACACTTCAAACAACCTTTTGGTCAAAAGGTGTTTCGACAAACGTTGAATCATTGTTGATTTCTTCCACAAGATATGAAATTAAAATTGTCGAAAAGGATTTCAGATTGGCAACGTGGTTATTGGTCAAGTGCACTTTCCTGATAAAAATAATGGCACTTTTGAAATCAATCAGTTATTATTGGTAAATATTTTATTCTGGCTATGTATGCTATTGTATTTGTTGTTTTCTTTGTACATGTATATATTAATGAACTATTGAACAATAGTGTGGCACTGTTGGTAAAACTAGTCCCTGCTTCCTATCCCGAGTTTTTCGGAACATGTCACTGTATTTTACTTTGTATTTCTTAATGTCTGAGTTAATCTTCGGTTAGATTACTGTTTGTATTATCCAATATTGTCATCTGAATAACATATTCAGGTACAACAATATACTAACTGTATGTTATGTTGGATTGGCTAAATAGATATGTGACCAAATATATTCATAAGACTCCATTATCCTTATTTTATTCAACCTGAAATTGATAACAAAGATACAAAAGTATGGTTCAAATATTAAGTCTAATGGTTTTGTACAGCAAAGGTTAACTAGATGTTATGAAAAGTTTTGAAAACGACTCTTACCGATTATCTGTAAAAATAGTAATGACTGTTTTTTTTTCACTCGTGCGCTTTAGACATGTCTTTGACTGCAAAAATCATGTGGGAAACGGGCTCTGGTCTTATTTTGGGTTCTTCGGGATTGTCCCACTGTTTTGACCGTCTCGTTGACGACAAAAACGAGGGGACTTTCTTGTATCCAACAATCTTCCTTTGCTCTACAACGGTGATCAAGGCCAAAGTGTGTGGACATGTTTCACAAGTTTTGTAACTATTAATAGATTATATATGAGAGAAAGTGGCCATTCACTAAAAACTGAACCTGGGTATACATTACCTTAGTCCAAATAATTGTACGTTGACGGATTATTTTTACGATTTTTGATATGGCAAATCCTTCACGTACAAATTGTTTTGTACTAAAAGTGGGTAGTTCTGATCGGTATTCCGGGTTAAAGCATATTGCGTCCATAAAATATCATAAAAACAAGAAATATTACTAGATAATGTTATTTTATATTAGTACCGTACACAAAAAATAAATAGCCAACGAATAATTATGAGTTTGATTGGGTTTTCTTCAATTCATTCTGTCAAAACGTAACAATATATACATGAAGGGCACCTGTAAGGCTGCAGGTCACAGTATTACAACAGTCGGAGCACTCGGCCATAGCCGAGTTGTTAGTGTATTTACGAGGTTTATCTAGAAGCTTGTCGGAGGTTGCTGAGTTATTTCGATTGGGTCGACATGTTTCTCTGGGCATAATTGTTGTCTGTGTCAGTAAATTTTCGTTTTATTGGAAAGGTAAATCATGTGTTTTTATGCATTTGGTGCTGGTTTTGTGTAAAATAGCTTTGAACTTACATGATAAGATATGAATATAAACCTTTATTATCCATTTCAAACATAAAATAATACACTAAATACAATTTCAATATTTTTCAAAACCTTCCGTTCCGGTTATTGCACATACCCGTTTTGACGTTAGGGATTGGAAGAATCCCGTATAACACGTCTATTATATTAGACTAACATTACCCTAATAAACCATGTCTGCTCATACTATAGAATACTAGGTTATTCATCCAGGCATTAATAACTGTCATCTATTGTCACTTCCGAGTTCCCCATTCATGATTTATTCATAACGGGTGTTTATTTAGTATCTGTTTTAACACTTATGTAGCGAGAATGACTGATGTGAATAAATATATAAGTTACCCATGTTTGCATTTGCACTATGCGTCAGACACACGCTTTACCTTTGTATCGATGTCAATGATGACACCTTTCGGATGTCCGATTCCCTCTACTTGGATGGATTTCACCCCTTAAATATAATATATCATTATGGTCTATATAAGTATCCAGCTTTTTAATGTAGCATCCACCTACAAATTCCGTTGCCGTCTGTTTTTTTGCAGCGAAATGTCCCATCTTCTTTGGAACACCGGTAGAAATAATTCATTCAATGTTATTAAAATTGTCTTAAGCACAAGTGTGAGTATTATAAATATGAAACATACATATAATGCTTAAACTAATCAGAACTGAATGTTTAAACTTTGGTTACACTCAAATTCTTAAAAATGTAATGGAACACCATACAATGCGAAGTCTAGATTACAAGTGACCCTTGGGTTTTACTGCTTGATGTTTAAAAAAGTTACAGAAATAAGATAAATCATGAAAATGTCTCACTCAAAGCTTTGTTATTATATTTGCTTATTATACATTTGTACATCTTTTAAACGTGTTACAGTGATACAGGGAGCAATATGTCGAATTTTAAAGATCAAGCGAACAATAAAAGTCAGTAAAAAAATACCTTAAAAATCGACGTTGTCACTTTACTTGAAATCGTTGCCGGTTTACGTTTATATGTTCAAGACTACTTAAAGGCCGACACGGGAATAATGCTGAGGATCAAAACATTGACAAACTGACTGAGAGTGTTTACTGTTCAATTTTGTTCAAATTATTACTGTTTTAAGATTTAATTTCAACACATTTTGATATCAGATATCCCTTAAAAATCCAGACACTTTGACCTATAAACTCATTTTCTGAAATAAATAATGAAACAAACTGTCACTAGTTTATTCATTCAACTTAGTTCCTATTTCAACCATTACTTATATCCATTGTATTTTTTTAAAGCAACTAACATTTTAAGGAAAACTAGCGTCCAAGAATGTACAGTTAAATAATGTCCACAAGGTCGCATTTAAACCCCAGATTGGATTCATTCAAAACAAAAAGAATATAATATAATCACAGCATTGTCTGTATTAAAAGCCTTGACACCAAAATAGAAACATGTAAGTATATGTAACTGAGGTGTAGTAGTTAGAATTAAATTCACGATTTGCTTCCCTTTACCGTACACTATTACAAGAACTGTGTACATATTTCGATGGAAAACGCATTTGTTGTAATAACGATTCCCCCTATTCGTCTTGTGAATGAAGAGTTTTTTCGCTTGGAAGTTAAAAAAAACATATGTCAATACCAACTTGTTTTCAATGTCAACGCGTATAAAGAAGGTTTTTCCAGCAAGAGCGTAGATAAATCAGTATGGCATATTTAACAGCAGAAATATGAAAGAAATGCTTCGCTAAAGTATAAAATTATATTCAAACCTGATTCATTTTTAAATGCATATGTTGATTTGTTCAAACAGTGCACTTTTACAGTGATATTTATACATATTGATGTCAAAAATTATCGCAACACAGAGGTTATTACTAAGACGATGACAAATATAAATATGTGACAGTTAGGTAAAATATCCTCAACATAGATACCTTAAACAGAAGAACTATGGATAGAATGTTACAACCACAGATAACAGAAGACAAACACATTGAGTAATTGAAATTTGGTTGTTAGGATGACTATAATTCCATAGGCACTCCGGATGGGTATGGTCGAAGAACTGTGGCCCCTCCGCTAAAATTAACCATATAAAACGTAATTTCATGACCATTATGTAGCAATATTCCGGGATTAGAACATTACTTAAAATATTTTCGATAAAATGTATTTTCAGTATAATATATACTTTAAGGTTAAGGGTTAATATGTCTTAATTAAAGGATACATTATATGCAAATTAATTTAATTAAATGCATATACATACAATGCGGAGTGCATTTTGGTATTTATTTTTGTAAAAAAAATGTTCCTTTTGTTTAATGTATCACCCTATTCTGATTCTGATTCATTGTTAGTGAAAAATGTGAACTGGGTTTCCTTGATAAAATATACAGCATTATAATTTTAAATCAGAACATCATTGACAGGGAGTCATGATGCATCGGATATTGATGCATATATACTGTGCTACGGAAATAATATGGTAAATAAATACAAATGCGGTGAATAAATATTTCTCAGACGTTTTCCTTAACTACCTTTATTATATCTTAACCTTTAAGACTGATGCAATTACACGCTTCAATAAATTATATCAAACAGAAATCGTTTTTATTCCGTTTATTTGCATTAAATACAATGTTAGTAGTGCGAGTGATTAGTATACCAATTTTAAGAATAAAGTGTATAACATAAAAATGTAAATGTGTTGTATTATATAATACATTGGATATTAGATATATTCTGTCTGACCATTATATACAACAAACAATTAACGAACATGTAAAAAAAATACAAAAGATACGAAAATGTTCTAACAAAAGAGAAATATATTCTTCCTTTTTGTCCATATCGATGAAAATGGAAGTTATTTAAGTACGGGAGAATAAAACATGTTTAAATAATTAATGCATGAGCAGCAATGTGGTAAGCCTTAATGATTCATTTGCATTTTGATCTGGTATGAGGAGTTGGGATAAGATTGGGGTTGTGCACACAAACTGGGTTATACCCCCAGTACATTTACATTTTACTGACCGTTCCAAGGCGGTACCTAACAATCCTTGATAAATATACCTACCTTTTTTATATATAGTATGTATGCATTGTGCTGCTGGTGGAGTTTTGTTCTGTTCTTCCTTGTTTCTTGTTTGTGATTTTATGTTCTATGTATTTGGCGTTTACCCAGTGCCATTAAACCGGGTTTATGTTTAAACGTTTTGCTACTGAGCTTGTTTCTGTAGCTTATCGCATAAATATTCTAAAAGATGAACTGTGTTGTATATCAGAGCCAACGAGCTATCCAGATCTCTGTCCAAAAAATAATTTCTTAATACAGCATGATGTTTTATGATATTGGAGTTTAACATTATTATCTTTATTAAAAAAAACCCAGAACATTTAAAAGAACTCGTTGATGTAGTACTTTAACTATACACGGATTCATATGTTTCCGAAGAAAGAAAAGGGATGAATTGTCTAGACATAAATGTACATGTCAGGTTCATGATACACATTACGAAGTTTGCACACTCTTTGTAACGTGGGTAAACAAATATGAGACACATAGGATAGGTCTCCCTCCGGTACTAACATTTCTGAAATTGAAAGGTATGGAGAAAGCTCTACGTAAGTCTGTGAAGTGAGAAATGCTATCCCAGCTCCTGCAAAATACGTGTCGGTAAATTCCTGCATGCTGATGTTAAAACAAATGATTTATAAAATGGATCGTATCATGCATTTATCTGCACTGCAAGATGAAAAATACTCACAATAAATTTGAATTTGCCTATACGGAAAAATCAGGTCTTATGAAAATCACTTAGTATAAAATGAATTATATAACAACTGAATCATTTTAATATCTCTTATTTTATTCATTTAGTTTGAAAAAGTGGGCATCACTTTGTTGTTACGTGGAAAATTATTATTATTACCGCACGCATCCGGCCGCCGTGTGCGAAACGTAGACGTGGGTGGGGGGGAAGGGGGGAGGGTGCGTTCGGAATAGCAAGAGAGACAGACACACTTATTTCTATAGGGCACCCATAACCTTTATCTACGGAGTCCTTGAACTGAAAACAAGATATTAAAAACTTTTTTGTAAAAGCAAATTTGAAAATTAAACACAACTAACACAGTACACATAAGAACTACAAAATACAACAAAACAATATTTGTTACTCATGTTACCAGTTTTATTACAAGCTATGGATATTGGGGTAAGAAAACAAACTAATATGATGATATGGATATTGGTTTTGTCAACACACTTAAAATCTACATGTAATTCACTTTAAAAAATAACACTATTGGTTCCAACACCATTCCTTGTAAACTATAATACGTTAAAAATAAAGCATACAAACATAGAGCATGCCCAATCAACTAGAAATTAAAGCAAATCATCATATACATAATGAAAAGTCTATAAAGTAAAATTAAACCCTAGTCTTATTTGTCTTTGAAATAATTGCGCAACATTTATTTTGTCCATGCCAAGTGTTTTTAGTCTGTGTTACCTTCTATGCTGGCTAGTGTATCGAAATGATCAAACAATTGGTTGTGTCAGACATGCGCTAGCAAAATGGTACCAAAACATTAAGCACTATGGATAAACATTGACGTCCTTATTGCGGTTTAAGCTTACTTCTTTAACATTTTTTTCATTTCCTTGACATCAGTGCACACTGTTGGTTTCCTTATCAACTGTCGAATTTACATTGTTCGTAGCTGAACCTGATTCATTCTATAGATTCACAATTCATTCTTGATATAGAAAGCAAATATGCATACACTAGAAATCGACCTCTCAATCAACCAAACAACACTCAAGTTGACAAAACATGCAAATAATGATACTAATGTTCATACCATTTCTTTCATATGGTTAGTATTAAAGAGTTTTGCCATTCTTTTAATGATTTATATCATACACTCAAAATACTAATCTGAAATTTGTAGAAACTTTTACAACATATTGTACGTGAAATTCTTTGCAATATACGCAAAAGTGTTATAATAGTTATATTACCCAAACAATTTACAAGAACACAAAGATAGATGAAAAATGGAAGGGGCATCACATTTTTCGATTTCAGCTCCTCGGTTCCTCTCATGATCTATGCGAAATATAGTGTGTACCGACCCTTGCTTGATTATTATCCAACCTAAGATTGCATTTTAAACAGAACACTAGTTGAAATGACTAGCAAAAGAGTTGCTATGAAACGTTTAAGAAAAGAGATACTCTGGCTAGGGTGAAGATGTTGTTTGACAATGTTGCTTTGTCCCTTATCAACGGCTATAGCGGTTTTCTTTAGTTTTTAGTAATATGACATGCATTTGTATTTAATAATTCCGTATAACAAACTCTTTCATTTATACTCACAAGTTCACATATGTCACTTAAGTATAAATGTGTATTTGAGTACGACGCAAGATTACTCACATTCGTACACACAAATACATAAAAATGAATGTTACTAGTACAAAGATATATAATGTAAGCCTGGGTTTAATTCTCTTTTACACACCTTGTTAATATAAAACATGATATGTCATGTGCAAACGTTATTTACGTTCACAAACATTAATTGTTGCTCAGTTCTTGCGGGTTTTGTTCACCTAGATAATTCATATCACAGATTACAAAAAAGACTAAGTTGGTGACCACAGTACAGAGGAGAAAAAAACAGAAGAACAGATATTCAAGAGCATTAACAACTTCTTCCCATGATAGGGGTTTGTCGTTATCTTTGTTATGTTCAGCGTTGTCGCTTTCATTTTCGTTTTTTTCACCTCATTGTGCATCGTTTTAGCATGATTACGTTATGTATATACTTGAAGTTTTTTCCGACAGGCTGATTGTTTTCATATTTTGCGTGAATTCTCAATTGAAACAATGATAATAACGATAGCAGTGGTATCAAAACACAATATTGTCAGGTATATCGAAATAATTGGAACATTTTCCGAGCTGCTAGGTAGTTTGGACGAAACAATGGTCAGAAAAACTGCCGCGGACAGAAAAGTCGTGATGGCGTACGAGGCACGTTCTCCTGACGTTACAGGCAGCACGAACGTGAGAACAGCCAAAAAACGAAAGAAGCAAAAGGGGCACGACTTTATGATGAAATAGCTCGGCTCTTCATTTTTATTCTGAAGATAACTGTAGCATTATCCGTTTCAGCTGAAGTGCCAATCTGGAATCATGCATGAAATTAAGGTTATACTAGACAATCAATTAAACAGCAGTCTTAAATGTAAGCATAACTTCATTATTAATAAAGAAATAATTGTACATTGACACTTTATATTAAATAAACCGATTTTACAATTTATTAAAAAGCAGAAAGTATAATAATGATTTTTCTTGATTAGAATTAGTATCTAATTACTAACTAAATAAACAAATTGTTTGAATTCAATATTGATTGTGATATTTCATACGTCAAAACACACATCTCGTATTTGAAAACCATGATATGTATTATAAAGACAAAAACAATAATTTAGTAACCTACAAGAGTCAACCTAGCGTTTTCCGTGTACTGGCTTTGATCTTTAGGATTATCTCCCTTGATGATGCTCACGTGCTCATCACTGTAGCTCCAAGATGTGATCTTTAGCCAGAATTCCTGTACGTCAAACGGGAAATATTTAATGTTAACGTCACAAGTAGACTGAAGAATCTGAAGAAACCCCATAATCAAATGGTAAAGTAACCCTGAAGCAAGTTACAAAACAAATCGCGGAACAAAAGTGCACAACTACGGAAAGAGGCAACACACTTAGTTACACGGTGAAAACATTTCGAGAAATGGTCGAACTATTCAGATAAGGATATATTTGCAACACTTTTTTCATGCTAAAATGCTCCTCGGATAATACAGCAGTATTTTACTCTGCTGACGTCACGTCATAACAATCACGCGATAGAGAAATAACGTCATAGTGCATAACATAATCATGTACTGTAGAATGCTATTTTTTTATGATTATAACTGATATACGGTATTTTGTATTAAATTTCCATAATAATTGTAATACAAAATAAAAATATAGTTTTATTATAAATTTATAAGCTACATTTTCAGTCGGTAACATGTGTAACCGTTTAGACTTGCAGTTCCCAAACTTAACAAAAGTGATTTCATATTTAGATCCCTGCCTCCAGAAAACACGTTATAGTTAAATTCAGATAAAACATAATTTGTTAATATTAATGGGTCAAACGACTAAGAGTGGTTCGCTCCCTTTTTAAATGTTACAAATACAAATATATTATTTTTCAACATATTTTTTATGTTCCTCAACATGTGCTTATCAAGAAATTGATACCTTTAATTAAAAAAACAACAACAAACATTTGCGCGATTAAAGACTATATTCATAGCAACAATTATATCCGAGGGGTAAGGGATAATACATGCTCAACATTTTATTACTTGGTGAATTCAACAATACGTTTTGAAACATTTTTGACATTTTAAATATGGACAATCCCACATTTGCAGAGATAATCAATTTCATATACCATTCAAAAAAAATCAAACTCATTTGATCAAGGTGCTTCGTTTTAAGATCATCGACGTGGATAATGAGATGTTTATGTATCTACCACAGTTCATGTTTCATGGACACACGGGATGATTTAAACTGTAAAATTGGTAATTATGCTCCACTGAAAGATTATGGTAAAATGTGAACTCTTTTTGAATAGAACTGTTTCTAGGAAGTCAAAGCCGCCTCATATCGAGGGGAAATGCGATAATGTACCAAACCCGTCTATAGTTTAATGTCGTTCGGTACCTTCTGGCAGTAACTCCATATATTTTCAACAACACTGTAGAACCTCACCTGATAAGGGTTCCAATTACCTGTACCGTCCGAAAGTATTTTTACTTTAAGGTATGCAGATCCAAGTGCTGTAAACACTTTAAATGCATTCTGCAACGCAAAATCAGGTCGCCATATGTCATCTTGAGGCTGGAAAATATGACATAACTATTTTGAATACATACATGCACCTCAATATCAGCATCTTATAACCTGCCACCTTTCCGACTCCAGTGGATAATATGTTCTAGAATGAGCGTTGTGACGATTGTAGGTATATATATATATATATATCTCGGATTTAACTTCAGACTTCTTTGGACTTAGATAAAGTTTGTTATTGTTTTCATGAATTTTAAAATGACAATTGTGAATATGCAAGTAATAATTTTTTTCTTGATGCCAATGATGTCATGCAGACCAATGTGTACTATATGGAATGGGGACTTGTTATATATTCATACGACATATTAACTCATGTTAAACATAGTTCATGATAGTTTACAAAAAAGTCATACCCTCGTGGCATCTGCTTTTATAGGCATATTTAGGAAAAACACTATCTTCAAGTAAATTCGGCGTCCTTTTTACTTATAAAAAATATTTAACCTTATTCTGCATTAAAAATCTACATTAAATAAGCCAATAGGCAAATACCCTCCTTATCGGATACGATACTCCGAATAACCTTAATGTTATGTATTCGTGGTATCTTCTGATAACAACAAATTTTAAGCGACTACCAAAAACGTCAGCCGAATTTTGGTAGTGATTAACCAGTCATCATTATTATCTTCATTATTAAAAACAATAATTTTATTAAAATCTGCTTCAACACCAGCAGCCTACAATCGTTATAATTAACAAATTAAGGAAAAAAGACATTCCAAAACAAGACCGATTATATATTCTAAAACCAATCACCAAATTTATACAGATAAACGACTCACAATATAAGGTGTAGGAGCAATACACACGGATGGTTTCAGTCTGATTGAAAACTGGCCTCATATCATCATTTGATTTGAATATCAAATCCTTCTGCGCTTGTTTATAGAAAGATGTTTGAAAACGGACTTAAACTTGATAGCCAAGTAACCCGGAAAACGTGCCAAGCACGCTGTTACCCGGCAACTTATCAATACCCTTACTAAGACGAACAGATTAAAAGGAACAGTACTGCTTGGAATTATTATATGTTCTAACGTTCTTGACTAGGCTTGAAATTCAAAAGCATTTTATAAAAGTACTCAACGTTTTTTTTTAATGGAGTCTACATAAGATTGAAAAATAAATTTAAAATATATACAATTTGTACGTTTTACGTTCGAATGCATCGACAAGCATTTAGATTTCTTATGTCTTATAGCAATTTGTTTAGTAAAAAAAACGACTGATATTTTCATTGTTAGAAAGTTTTCTGAAGCTTAAAATTAATGTACTTCAATATGACAAACAAATTATCATTTTACAGTGTTATATCAACTAGTGGAACCGTTTGCGTGTGGACTGGCCGTACAACCGGGAAAACTTGTTGGTGTTATCACTGTTCTCGATGCTCAAATTCAATGTTCCTATTTGCATTTGTATGCATGTTTCAATATGTGTTTATTTTAACATATACACTTTTATTTCCAGGTCATAAGCTCTTTGTTATTTTTATTTGATATGTTATGTGTTTCTGTTATTCATGTCGGAAAATAGCTCATTGAGCTAATGTTCCTTGTTAACACATACCCGACTTTAAATAAAGATTCTTGTATCTTGTATCTTGTAACACACTTGCAATTAACTACATTTGAGTGTTAAGTTAATATCACAGAGCAAAGAAAGTTCACTCCCTTTTAACAATGTTTAAACAATATAACAAACTTATGGACATATTGGTAAATAATTACTCTTAATTGTTCTAGATCAATGACATTTCCATCGTTGCAATTTAAAAATTGACCATGCCACACATTTATCAATCTAAGTTTCAGATTATAACCATTGTCTACATATCGGTTAGATATGAAATAAGAAATACAATCTTTTACGAACTTGGAATTCATGACAAATGCGTACATTAAAATGATTTCTACAGATTGGAGTTGCAGAGATGATGTCCCCTACCAGTAAATATGCATTTTCTGTAACTTAAAAATAAAATGGTTAAATTTATCATTTTTCATCTTCTCTCAAGCGTCAAATTTGTCATTTAAAAAAAACATCCAAATTTTCAATTTATGTGAACAGGTTTGGTTTGATAATCACATCCATTGAATTTGAGATGTCCGCTGGTTCTCACTTTTATATGTTTAAATGTTGAATTTTCAGCACTTCACACAATCGGAGGCATGGCGTGTTTCATTATACGAGTAAATACACCAGTAAAGTACAAGCACAAACAGCTATATAACAATTATAATGTCAGGTTTTATGTTAATATTGGTGTAAAGGATGCTCATTTCATCTGGAACATTTACATGTGTCTATTCTTATGGCATTTTATAACTTTCTTTGCAATATTAACCCTTAAATACAATCACAAATATGCTTTCAACGTTCGAAAACTATGTCATGTCTTGAATCGCACATTCGAATAACCTAACACGGACTATTTGCCATTTTAAACTTCTTGAACCATAATAAGTCATTGATTGTGCCAACACTGTTGTATGTATGTAATCGGTCTTTGAGTACTTGAAATTACTAAATCAATTCATAGCATGAGTTTTACTAGTTATTGAAAAAGACTACATGATTATATAAGGCTTATATTTTTGAGGCATTAAAATTACAGAACACTCTTTTGCATTGACCTATATTTTTGCGCCTTTTTAAGAAAGAAAACATATCAAACATTATACTTTGAATTACATGTAAAATGACTGATAAAATGTATATGCACATCAACTATAACATTGACAACGGCGACAGGGACATCGGTAGCAGCTTAATGTCCGACAACAGCAACCTGAATAATTGCCACGGAGCAACGTTGAACAAAGATTTATTGTTGACTCATGGTCGACGGGAAACTACGATGGTGTCATGGTGTCAACGTAAGAGTCTATGGGCCTATTTTAAACGACGAAATAGTGATAGTTCAGTTAAATGCCAGTTTCAATTTTAGCGATGAACATATTACAACTCTTTACTTAAATTTGATTTAAAATGGTGTTTCTTTGCTTGACATATATTTATTTTATGGCATTTTGAATAAATGCCCATTATCAATCAACGCATGTGTTTCCTACAAACATTTCTAGTTCAACCGGCTTTCGATCGCCTTTATAATTTTATATGTGAACAATATATAAAAGTTTATAATGTTTATTTTTTCAATACATTTGCAAGTTTTATATACTGCTTTAAAAGTTTTAATACTTTATATAGGAATTATCATTACGATTACCAAAATAAGCCATTTTTCATTTATAAAAAATCACTATAAGTATGTATTTTGGCTTTTTGAAATAAGCAGCTTAAGCCTATTAAGCTTAAGAAGTTTCGAGAAATTGGGGCCTGAGCAATAAAAAAATTGAAACAGTAATATGACTTATATTCACCTTGACAACATCTGGAATATGGATAATAACTGGATATATTACAATAATAAGAGTACCCCGCCAGTGTTTAAGATAAATAAATGAATGAACGAATGCATGAATGAATGAATGAATACATGTAAATCAGTGAATGAGTGAGTGAGTGGGTGGGCGGGCTGGTTGGTGGTTGGTTTTTGAGTAAGTGAGTGAGTGAGTGAGTGAGTGAGTGAGTGAGTGAGTGAGTGATTTCGGCAAGAGTGTCAATTCTATCTCTATCTAAAAATTTCATGCAAACGAAGATTTGCACTTAATGATTATCAGCGTCAATACAGTATTCTCTGGTATCTCCCAGACCTCTGAATTAAACATCGTGCAATGAACCTAGTGTTTTCTCATATCGCTGAACAAACGTATCAACATCATGTTGCCAGTTAATAAAAAGCTATCACATTTCTTAGAGCTCATTCACCTGTCATAAGGAAAAAATAAATTTAGTTTTTTTCTTGAGATCTATCAATTGCACATCTGAATTTAGAGCTACAGTAATTAGGGGAAAATATTTTCCTTCAAAATCTTCAAAATGGGTTAGCTATTTATTTGGTAAAGAAGAAAGTAGTGGTTGTATTTGCATAATTTTGATCTCTGGGAAGGCTGGTCGGCGGGTAAAACTGGGAACCTCGGGTGATGGTGGGTACTTCAAGCAATATTTCAGAATTGTTTATTTCTTAACTATAAATAGCCTCAATCTTGGGGGACTCGCATTATCGCACCAATTTTCAAGAAGGGCGCTGTAAACGACGCTAAAACGATAGAGGTATCACTCTTATCTAAGCAAATATTTATTTACATTACCTCGTTAACAGATTAACAAATTGGTCCGTAGCAAATCAGAAGCTTAATCAGTTTGGTTTTCAAAAAGGTAAATATATATCTGAATATTAATGACCATTTTATTAGAGCTCCAAAAGTTTGTTTTACTGAATTTAGTTTTGTGTAAGATATCACTATTCGTTGTAACCTATTTTTGAAAATTTTCTTAAAGTGAAGGTATCGAATCCTTTAGAAGAATGCCTTCTTTTTCTCGAATTTCTGAATGCCTTAGGTGATCGTAACGTTGCTATAGCTGGAGAAGTGTTACGGAAAAATGTGCTAGTGTTATTTAAAGGTATGAAAGTCCTAATGTATGACCTATAGCTATTTCATACTGTTCTTCGTGATAACTGACCACTTCAATGTCAAGGTCGATGTCAATACAAAAAGGGAATTAACTGATATTGGTTTAGTTAAGGTGCTTACACAAGGGTTTATAGAAGCTGGCAATTTATGAAATTCTCTATATATTCGGTTACTTATCAATGAATCGTTTTCTTGGAAACTTAGTCTTATCCAAATACATTCTACCCAAGATAATCGCTTTAAAATGTTGTTCCCGAGAGGTTTTAATATTATATTGTTTGACTCTCAAAAGTATTGTTACATTTATAGATTCAACCTCAGAGGTAAATTTAACCCTATGGGCTTAATGACTTAAATGCTATCAAAATGGAATCCTTAGCTTTCAAAAACATTTATTTTCAAAAGCTATCGCATTCCTTTTTCAGCTGTTCCTTAAAAATACGTATTGTTTTTTTTACTGACAGTATGACATTTCTATTGTTGAAAGACAGATATCATTTTTATTTTCCTTAAGTTACTGCAACTTGATATCGCTCATTGAATGATAGCTTTATTTAATACACAAACTGATATCGTATGTTGGATACAAATATTTTTTTTCTTCTTTTTAATTTGCAGAGATTCACAGTTGAAATGTAAAGAAAGAAGATTGTTACTCATGCAACTTTTTTTCTGTAAAACCCTTTCTGTAAATTTCTACCAAAAGACAGTTTCTACGAGAGACGGAAATATCTTGTCAATTATTGTCTTAAATAGTCTGTTATCAAGTTTAGGTATATAACCTTTCTTTGAGACGTATCCGCTATCAAAATGAAATGGTCATCTTTTAAAACATTAAATTATCAGCGTTGTCGTTCACCTACTTTAGCAGACACTAAGATGGTATCAGGTTTCTTTATTCTTGATGGTTTTCTTTAATGAAATAAACTTCAAAAAATAGTACTTAAAAAGATTTATGTCGGAATTACATTTCTGTTTTGAATAACATATTTCTTTTTAACTAACTTTAAACAATTGCAACGTAATATCGCTCAGTGAATAAGATTAATTATTTGATTAAATACAGAAATTTCAACTTATTTACATTTATTTCTATCTGTTCGAGTAAATAGGCAGACTCAAGCGTCTATTGCTGATTGAGGAATATACAGGAACAATGATGATAATGATAATGATTATTCTTGCAGGGGTGTGTGGTGGTTCTCTAAGTCTCTAAAAGAAGTTTTAATAATTTCTAGTTCAAATTGGTGCATTTGAAGCGTATGTTATTACATTTTCTCTGGTATTATGTACAATGTAAGTTTCATTGGATGATTTAAGGGGAGCACGAGCTAGTGTTAAGCGTGATACAGATCTAGCGATACATACTTGTAAGCTAGTCAACATATGACATTGTCTAGGGGTATCAAATCAAGGAAATTCGGATACAATAACTCCGCTACACGATTGTCAATGCTTTCAAAATAATCTGTATATTAAATACTTTCTTGCTTCGGGCAAACATTGGTAGATTTTTATATTTATAATCTAATTTCAAAAATGTATATTTTAATATAAGTTGTTTATATCCTTAACACATCAATGCTCTTTATATTTATTGAAGGCCAGTGTGTGTTTGTGATTCAGGTAAAGAACTATGCTCATTTTACCCCAATACCGATTAACTGTTTTGGTAGGAAAAACTGTTTTGAGGCATACATAATCTGAGAATGAAAGTAGCCAAGAAAACTGAGTTGTCTTTTTTGATACAAATGAATATTGAGTCAAAATTGAAAATTATATTTTCGAGAATGTAACCCTAACAACAACAGAGTGATAACAATTTCCATCGCAAAATGTAACCACTATCATTAGACTGAAAATACACTCGGGGAAACAATCTACATCAACCGAACGGAATATTTAATTTTAATATTTATATAAGCGATGGTTTACCTGAACAAATTACAGTTTTTCACCACTTTGAATGATGATATTTTATTCAATTTTTAAGAGCACTGTGTCACCCACCGGTTTTAAGCCTCTTTTAATCCATTGCACATTTGCACATCAAATTATCAAATTATGGTAGTGTTTGTCATGTGTATTCTGCATGCACGAATGCAATACTTTGTGAAATACCTTTTAAAGGGGCTCAGTATAGTGAAATACAACTATCGGCTTTGTTCTGTTTTACTCCTTGTGCAAATAAAATATGTAATTAAATCTCGACCATCCATTAAAGTTTACAGTCATTTGATATAAAACTTACGATATCTTTAGAGATAACCCAGTTATAAGCTTCAGAAAAGTTTAAGTCAACGAACGGATATTATATTAAATAATTGCATTTTGTTTAAACGAAACCCTATACAAACATAAAAATGCAGTCAAAGGATGCAATCACTTCGAAATAAATATTTTAAGGATTATGGAAATGGCAAAACAATAGTTTTCATTTGCCTTTGTTATAACAGAGGGCTTGCTATTTGTAGGTTACAAACAATAATGGTAGCATTTCCATTTCGCAGTGACCAACCGGAGTTGTAACCATAAAAAGCCGGTTGGTGAGCAAAACTAGAAAAAACGGATAATATATTAGGTTATTCGGTCAAATCTGGGAAGTTATTTTGCTCTTTTTTAATTTAAATTCTACGTTGACTAAAATAGTATTCGGTTTTTTAATTCCCATAAACTTTCATGGCAAGAGCATAGTGTGAATGAACATATATGAATATTAAACAGCTGTAATATCACACAAAATATTTCCTCATTCTGCAATCTAATATGCTATTCATGTGACCAGAGTATATTATACCAGAATGCATGTCAGTGAATGCATTTGTGATGATAAGGCAAACGATGAATGCATTACCCCATTTCAAGAATTGCATGAGGATGCTAGCTGCACGACGAAATGAGATAAGCGGTTTAAATACTTAAACGTGAACTTAAACGTGAACTTTAATTAATAATGCAGTCTCAAATTATAACAGTCTTTATATGGCTTTTTCGGGAATATTGTAATACCAACTTAGCCAATACGTGTTTGACCTATGCAAAGGGTGATACAATTGTCTTTGTATTGCTTAATCACATATATTTCTTTTCATGCATTGATTTACTCTAATAGCTATTTTAAAATGTCTTTTTAAAAAAACAAACAAACTTGAAATTAACATGACAACCAGATAATATTTCAGTACGGCTAAGGATGGTTTTAAAAACTTTAAATGCGCATTTCTCATTTTGAAGACCGCTAAACATTGTAAATTCCGTATTGGGATTGCTTCTTACAAGGTCCTTCTGTGGTATGAAATCCAGGTTTTATGCGGAACAATTATATTTTGCCATTCATTTACTCGACAATGCATTTACATCAACAACGTGTAAACCTTTTAAAAATGATATAAATGAATGGCTTCTTCAATTTTGTTTATTATACTTGTAACCTATTTTGTTTGGATATCTTGTTGTTTCAATATCATATTAACCCTTGACAAAACGGCAGAAGGAAGCTCATATTTAATTTAATTGCCAAATGGTCATGTAGATAGTTTTGTTCGCGTAGACTTGATGCTATGTCCAAACATTTTGCTTGTTACATATATTGGGCTTTTTTCTTTTTTGCCTGAGAGTTTTGGTAAACATTGAATATCTTATGAGTCTGGTCCATCGACCAAAACCAACGAGAACAACACAACAAAATATCTCGCTAAGAAAAGGGTAAAAATTGATAGCTAGAAACTCCAACATCAAATGTAGATGAACGTGTTAATAACAATAGTTTCAAACCATATGTAAATACATCCCAAAGGTCTTCCACCAACAGTATTATCTGGTTAATCTTTGTGAACAAGTATGTGTAGCATAAATTCAATGAAGATTTTTTGATGCTATTTTCTTCATTCACCTAAAAAATAACACACGGCTCAAGTCCAAAGTACATGTTGAAATGGCGATACGATATGACCCCATAGTAGTCGAACATATCAGTTTTCTGTAACCAATACAAGGTTTCGTTCGCGCTTTGAGTGGGTAATTTTACTATTTTCCTCATTGCCTTGCAAAGCGCAGTATTGCCTACTTTAGGTGTAATTGTCCGGGATCGGTTATCAAGCCTCCGACGCGTCTGCATTAAAACCGTGCCATCAGTTCATTGATCAGTCGTTTATAAGATATCGACATGTACAAAAAAGTCATGTCTTATATCGCAAGAACAAAACAAGTAATGTTGATGATTGAACTGTATGCTGTAGATAGTTGTTTATGCTTTTAATGGTGCATATATATGAGACAAAACTCTTAACCGTAATCAAAGATGTAGAATTGATATAAAGGAAACATAGCAGTATCATTTGCAACACTTATAGTATGCATATAATAACAATATAATAGTTCTCAATACGCCGCCAATATCCTATCTACAACTAACCTTACTTTGCCTTTGTACTGGTTTATTGGACCCGGACAACATTTAATGGTTCTTAACTGACCTCGATCAGATAGTCTAAAACCTCAAACCATTTTAAGCAAATAATGTCAACACCAGTGTGCAATTATCCACTAAGACGCGTTTGATGTATCTAACCGACATATTTGCGTTTGCCTTCATCTTCAATAGAAAGGACAAACATTCTTTAAGTGATAACGCTTTACGCAAAAAGCAATTAATTTTGCTTATTTGTTTAGCTCTAAAAATGACATCTAAACAGGGGTTATGTCCTGTTTCGCAATTTAATCTTACTTCACTTATCTCTTATTTAAAGGTAAACTGGTTAAAACACTGTTTGAATTTGATAGCCGACAGTGCGTTTAGTGTTTTCGGTTGTGTGTGTGTTCACATGTGCGTGTGTGAGTGTGTGTGTGCATGTTAGTGTGTGTGTGCGTGTGTGAGTGGGTGCACGTTTGTACGTGAGTGCGCGTGTGTGTATGTGGGTGTGTGCGTGCGTGTGTGCGTGTGGGCGTATGTTCGTGTGTGCGTGTGTGCGTATGTGCGTATGTGCGCGTGTGTGTGTGTGTGTGTGCGCGCGCGCGCGCGTGTGTGCGTGCGTGTGTGACATTAAGGTATACATGCATATTCTAAAGGAGCAGTTGTGCTGATCTGTAAGAGCATTTGTATTCAGTTTTACATGCACTCAAATTTGCTTTTCATGTTTAGCCTTTTTTTATATATTCACATTGGTAAACATTGGATATACCTATTTTAAATACGATTTTGAATATTGACAATATCAAAACAATCCCTAGTTTGGAATATGCTGTTTGATTTGTATAGAAATTTCCGGACATAGATGTCGCTCATTGACAATACAGACAATTTCATAATTTTAAGTCACTTGAACAAAACACCTTTAACAAGATATTTGTTTGTAGAAAGATGCCTTGTTTTGTCGACATGCTATGAAGTGAAAAATGAAATATCATCTGTTGTTGATATGTTGTGATATTTAGAATAACGACAATCCTGAAATCATTTATTACAGAATTATTTTATTCCATAACAAACTGTTTCAATCACAAATTATAATAAATCTAAACAGTGAATTGCGCCATCACCTTCAATTCCGACGTGTAAAGCCCATTTAAGAGAAAGCTGCTTTGCCCCTCAGTATTTTGTGTGGAGATATCTTTCATCGTCGTAAAAGGACCTAGTAAATGTATCGTAAATGCTGACATTTGCAGCATGCCATAAGAATTATTTATAACTGGCAGTGACCTTGATAGCCGTGATAAAGTTTATATCGTATCCACTTTTAAATTATTCATTTTCATATTCCTTTTTACAAAGTACCCAGTTTGAAAAATGTGAATACGTGACAACTTTCACTTATTTATTGTCAACAATCATATGCAAATAGGAATTTAAAAATAAAGCCGGTGTATTTTAACAAGGGTCTTAACAAGGGTATTTTAACAAGTTGTCGAATGAGGAATTCACATAATGGTTGTTGCCTACGTTTCTGTTTGAACGTACTCGGTTTTATTTCATTGGAAAAGGCAGAGGTTTGTTTAAGTGTTCAAAGGCAGGTATATATTCTATATATGTCTATCCCCTTTAAAGGTAAGCTATGCATTATAGAATAAATATAATAACATACTCTTGATGTTATTTAGGTGATGTCATTCTTAATGGTCGAGACAATTTTCGTATCAAAAATGATAGTTTGCACAATAATAAACAATGCTAAGACAATGACACACACTAACACATGTATAAGCTCTTTGCTTTCAAGACGTATGAAGACAACAAATTCAATGTTACGAGTTCGATCAGCAGATTGATTGGCATTGTGCACATTTCAACTATTGTCGCTCTCGCTATCTCCAGTTTTTCTTTGTCATGATCTTAGCTTATGACCAGCATGAACTTCTTAACAGTAGAAATCAAATAAATTCTCGAAGTCAACGATACACCTTAGGCTATATATAAGTAGTAATGAATAACACATTGACCAGGCGCAACGAGCAATTACAAATAATTCAACTGGAGTCCGACTAGTTGGAATAGATGCCCTTTGCTATGAGACAGAAATTATTTATATTGTGACAAAAAACAAAATTGAGTTTACTTAATTCGATCAAATATGATGATTCTTTTTTTGATAAAAGGTAATTCTACCAGTATCCAGTTACAACTGAAAGTCAATAATTTCCAGTTAATTGAATTACAATGGATGCAGGGTTGGTAGTTGCTTCTGCAATAAGCTAACATATTCTGCTAATGTATTTCAGTCTGGATAGTTAGGGTTCTGCTTTGTCCATCTATATTCAGCATAATATAATTCCGTTTTCCAAAACACAGTTTAATTTCCATTATCGTCAATTGGAAATCTTGAATTATTTCATGCTTGCAATCAGAATGCTCTTTCCCACAATTTGCAGGACACTGTATTCCTCTTCATTTTAAATGATGTATTCTTTGTCTTTTGCGAAATCAATGCCTAAAACTCCTGTAATTTACGCTTTCATGATATCCTGAACTTTGCTTTCGACATCGTCCTATCACTTGCCTTTGTTTTGATATAATTTTAACAGATACATGTCGACATACTACAGCAGAATTGTACTCTTTGATTAACTGAACCTGTGATCTTTGAAATGAATAACGCTAAAATATAAATTGCATACGCATTTTTGTCACTTTTATGTTGTTTAAAATGTCATATATCGATTTATCCGGAGTTTTACTCTATATCGTCTTTAAATGCTTTTGAAATCAAAAACAACTGGTTCTTTACATGACTATTGTACATTCAACTAAAGTAACATTTCCGTTGATGAAGTTAAATTTGGGATATGTCGATAATAAAAAATGCTTCAAAATTAACTATACTTTATATATACCGACCACAATCATAAACAAAATGTATTGCAATCAGATTGCAATTGAGAGCAAATCTTGACCGTTGACCTAGTAACTATAACCGTATTATATTGTGCATTTGTTGGCGTAAATAGTGTGTGTGTGTTTCTCAATACAATTGTGAATCAAATGTTATAATTAAGCAAATGGACGTGGTAAATATTTAACTTGGGTCGTTGTTTCCCGGAGCTTGGTTCAATACATAGCACATGACCACACGTCTTTTGATTTCTTGTTGTTATAGGCTAGACTTTTTACACATTTGATTTCATTCAGCTTGCAATGGCAACTATATCTCCACATTATCAATAACAAAAATGCATACTTTTAAGTAAATTTTATTTTTTGCACAGATGTGCTTAAATGACCAGTATGACACAAAATCATATACAACATATAACATCATGATAATCAAAAACGAAATAAAATAAAACTCATAACATCTATAATAGAACAAGGTAACAACCATAGACTCTATGTTGATAGTTGGACTTATGGATCAGGCAATCCGATTACTCACAATATAAAATACAATAGTAACAAAAACAACAAGCACAACGGCCAAACATAATGTATTGAAGTTTTGTTTAAAGCTCAAACTTGCTCAGCCTCATAAGACCATCCACGGTATGTACACACACGCACACACACAAACACACACATGTATAATATATAAAAGTTTCCATTGAATAACGACTATCAAAATATCGTTTGTATTCAAAGGTTCCAAGGTGCAATACAACAATACCTCTATTTCCGGCTAATATCAATCATCTACGAAACTATGCACTCATATGATAAATAAATTAAAAAAAATATGACAATTGTACAAAAGGGAGGAAACAAATAACAATAAACGCCTTGAAACAGTTAGCGTAACTGAAATGATCATAGGATTTTCGAACAATACAAATCTGACTACATAGTAAAAATGACTCTCACATAGTTTTATAAAGCGTGAATATAATTTGCATCCGGCGCGTTTGTCTGACTGTCGCTGTGGTCGGATGTAGTGTCCACATAGTCATAGTGGCTTACATTTTCATTTGAGAGGACTTTGTTTCCTTCCATATCCAAATGTTGAGGTGCGTTTGTGACCTGGATAGCATTTGTTGACACTCCTCTCTTCAAAATTATATATTTTAATACATTATAAGTATAATAAACATTACAGGATTAAAAAAACAATTATTTTTCAGTCATTTCAGAAATAAAATTTTACTGAGATTTTTTGTTATAATATCAATTATGGACGGAAGAAACAGATGGTTTAAACCGGCTTTTAATAACTTAATCTTTCACGCCTTTCAACATCGACAAACATTTGAATCAGTACTCTCAGGAGAAACAGCATACGGTTCTTAGTCTACATTTCAAGGTTATAATTTAAAGACATCTTACCAGATTGTGAAGCGCAGTTGTCTCAACATTAGACACCGTATCATACACATGTGTACATCGCTCTCTAACTGCAGTTTTCCTTCGGCGTAGAAGCGTTGCATAAACTGTGCCAAAGAAGTAAATGCTTTTATCATTCATGTAGTAACACATTTCTTGGCATTTAAAACAAGATATTATGTATTTAAAGTCCGAAGGATACGATGATTTTTTTAACATGCCATTGCACTCATGTGATTATCAACAATTTATGCATTTTACCTTAAAATTTTAAGAGCGAAATTACCGATGTAACAAATAGTCAAGTATGACATTATAACCTTTGTAAATACTCCAGCTGATTGCTCTATATGAACTCATGATCGATCCGAGGTTCATTGATAAAAATGTTTCCTTACCTTCCATTGTATTATCCAGTTTGTGGCATTGGTTTATACAATGTCTTTTAAACAAGTTTCCCTTCCCTACTGATTTTCCTGACAGTCATGTATATTCAAACTTACTATAATTTCTGGAACTTCTTTTATGTTTTTTCGTATACAGAGTCAATTTGTGCTGATCTTAGCAGTGATCTATACCTAGATATACAAACATGATCAACACCTCACAATTCTCAAAGCTGACTTTTGATAACAAATAAAATGCGTTCTGTCACAGATAAATAAAAATGAGTCTTCCTAAAGTAAAAACATTGTCAAAGGGCAACAAGCGATGACAAATAGCTCTTCTTGAGTTCTGATAAAGACAAATAGATGGTGTTTTTACTATTAAAAATAATTCGAAACAAGGATCAAGAAAACTAAAATACGTATCGATCAAAAAAATCTTGATATGAATGTTTTATTTCCAATTAAAGTATCTACAAAATTACCATGAGGTTTACATCGCCTAAAGAGAAGTAAGGTTAACGTTAGAACAAGTAGACATAAAAGTGTTCCAGCTACGGCGTAGATGACCGACATAAACCACTTTTGGGTTAGAACTGGTGCAGAGTTGTTCGTTGAATCTGCAATTTGATAACATTTACCGTATTTCAGTTTGCTTATTATAATTTGTAGCTATATTGTTGCTTTGATTTGTTTATAATAATTGCATTTCGCATATTCAAAATTATGAACACTAACGTACCTTGAACAGCTTGAAAGGAAATTGTGTATGTTTCATTGTTTGAATATAAAGACTCGTTCCCACAATTTACAGAACACTGTATCCTTTTCCCGTCCACATCTTTAGTAATGAAATAGAGAGCATTTGAAACACTTGTATAGCCGGAGCCACTGTTCTTTGTGCATTGTGAGGTCGATATAGGGTCAAGTAAGACGGAGTTGCTACTCCATGCAATTGCACATGGCATGCATTTTCCGCTGGTGTTGCAGGTTAAGTTAAGTATATTAGGAATGCTTTGTTTTACAATAGTTGCCTCCATAAATAGGTCTGAAACAGTGGATGTTCAACGCAAAAATAATAAAAAATATATCTATGAAATGAAGTGGAAATATTTTGGATTTTTTTGTAGAAATACATTTTTAACACAGAAATATTTCATTTAAATCATTAACCTTCATGTTATCCGCGGTTTGTATTGACATCGTTAAACATCCCATTATTATTTTATCAATTCGAAGAGAATTTTAGTTCTCTATTGTTTTGTATTTTGAAATAATGAAAATAACTTTGAAATCACAATGACCGGAGCTTAATATTTCGATGTTATCATCCCAATCGAAAAATTATTCTATCCCCAATAAACTTTCAGTTTAAAATTAGAGTCAAAATTATAGTTGAAAGCAGAAAATACAGAATAAGGGTTTGGATGTACAGATAAAAGGTTCGTGTGATCTTACCCAATACAGTATACTTAATACTGAAGCATAGTAGCCCCATGTATTTAAAATATCATTTGAAACTGTGTTTGAAATGCTAATACTAACCCTCTGTCATTGAGCTTGAAACTGTCAAGGAATGTTTCAAAAGGTCCACTGATTTCCAAGCGTAGCAAATTTATGTGTTTAAACCATCTCCCGTATAATCCAGCGTTAAAAGGCATTCCTCTATTTGTCTACAAGTCTTTAGCACAGTGGTATTTGCATCTTCCCATCTAAGCGTCCATTGTCCATTAGCATTACTGTCATCCACAAGACAGTTTACGGTCACTCTAGTATTTGGGCATAATTGAACAGGTGATGTCATGTTCAAATACAGAGTCGGACCACCTGAAACATACAACAGTACAAATTGTTGAAGAAGTAGCAAAGTAAACCGAACGCACAGTTAAGTTAAGAGAAAATGATAGTTATTATTCATTTTAAGATGAATTGAATTTAACTCTTGTTACAAGTTGGTAAAACGCATTGTATAAAAGCTATGATAATAGTTCATTCCATAAGGTGGATCGTTTTAGAGAAGAAAGTAAATGGAAAAAGCAGTCACGGTTGGAAAAAGAAAGTTTGAAAAATCGCCAAATAAATAAGATAGAGAACGTACCTGAGGAAGATACTGTGTAATTTGTAGTCAAATGTGATTGAAAATGATCGCATCTTATTGAACAAGTAATAGTTCCCCCAGCCATGTATTTAGAAACACTGTAAAGCACGTTCGATACAGCACTATATCTCCCATTGTCACCATTCGTCCAATTGTTACTCTGAATGTATCTCAAATTACTGTTGTCGCTTGACCATTCAATTGTGCAAGGCGGATTTGATTCATTCGTTTCACAAGAAATATTTAAGACACTGATAAAATAAGTGTTGTTGTATTTTGGTATTTTGTTAATGGACAGAGAAATGTTCGAGGGGGGGACTGAAATAAGGAAAAAAAAATGTCTTGAACTTGAATTGGATAATATGAATGTATTTTATATTCTATCATACAGTTTATAAAAGTCTGAAACCCATTTATTATTATTGATTTGCCGTTTATCATTAAAATTGCCTTTGGTAGCACATTTTGTGAACATAATATTAAATGGTACAATGGCTTTCTTTAAATATCAAACATTAAAACGGTACCATCCTTTTTTTAAAGGATTAGTCTTCATAAATATTCGACTTGATAATACAATGTTTATTCATTCGGCAGTAGGTGCGTTTTTATAACTTTAATAACATCCTTACAAATTATTAAATTCCATAAAACGAGTATACAACAAAGGTAAGTATAACTGAATGCCAACAACTGCTAACATTTAAATTATCTATTTCAATTCAAAGTCGAACTAACACAGATAAAACTTACATTTCATACTGATGTTTTTGCATACTGAGATATCATTAAAACCAAACTCGTATTTGCTCTTTCTGATGCAGCACATCTCTTTTCCATTCCACGCTATGTTAGCCTTTGTCACTCTTGCTGAGCTTGTAAAAGTATAAGAAGATCCTTGGAAAGAATCAGTTTGTAGAACATCATCTAGCAAGAGTGTGCCAATGTGCATTTCTATTGCCGGAGCTGGGATAGCATTGCGAACTGCACAATATGCTGTTGAATTTTCTCCATCAAGGAATTCTGGAACTGTTAGCATGGGCGGGCTACCTTGCTCTGGATTCGAAAAACATTGATTTAATATTCAATATTATACACGATATAATAGTATAGGATTCATCTCCACAAAACACCTAATTAGAGCTAATCAGTAATTAAGTAACACATATTTGCTTACCCACGTTACATAGAATGCCATGCACTTCGTAAGGTGTTTCAAGGGCTGCATTTGAAACCTGACATGTTACATTCTGTCTTGACAGTCCAGCCATTTGTTGATGAGCGTTACGGAATCTGTACAACCCGTTGTTCTTTTCGGTTTCAGCAAGAACAAATGAATCCTGGCCCAGTGAAAGTACGACCTGTACGGGTTTTGTTCCATTATCAGTTATGCAATACATGTCGGAGCCTCCATAAACATAAATGCATTGTGTTGTATTAAAATCATTGGACTTTGGACCGAGGACAGGGTAGCTAGGTTGCTCTTGAAAAGAAGGAAACACATTTAAATCACTTTGCATATTAAATATCCTTTAAAATACAGATTAAAAAGTAGTTTACATTGCTGCTTATGTAATGGTTATCAGAATCGTACTAGATTCTTCATACAATTTATTGATTCCTGTTTTTTTTCAAGCAGACGTATCTTATCGCATATAAATTTATACGTGTATGAACACTAAATATGGTATAATGCATGCAAAAGTACTATTAAGGAACCTAAAAAATGAAGCTGCACAGATTCCGTGGTGTCGACTGCATTGCACTCTAAATTATATGTTCCCTCGTCTCCTTCATCAAAATTGAATATCGTTAATGTAAAAAGATATACAGAACTGATTTTCTCCTCGTAAAAACCTTCTCGTAGCTGTATATCTTGTTTATTCTTCTGCCACGTTCGTCTAGTGTATATTTGACGCTGTATATAGTCATCGGACGGAAAATATCCCAATATAACGTCTTCACCGCGAACGACCGGGCTTAGAAGCATGAGAGCACCACATTGACCAACAATATCTGTAAATTATAACACATTTATATATATAATTGACACAATAAAATAATACTTTAGTGTTGTGTTTGGTTACTGCTAGTACTCACAAAGGAAATTAAGCAAAACTATTAGCAGTAATTGCCACATATTTAACAATAAATATTATTATTTTTCCTACAATAAGTGTACCTTATTTACATGAATTTATTAAATAGAGTGAGATTTTTTTTATCTTTTATGCATCTTCCTAAAGAGACGATGATATAATCTATAGCAATTGATAATAACGGGCTAATGAAACAGATAAAAGTACACATAAGCTGACATCGACATGCCAAGAAGCAACAAATTACCATGATTGTGTAAGGAGGATTTAATGAAAAAAACAAACACCAAGTGACAACAAACATAAAACACAAGTCAACAAATACAACGATATAAAATAAACAATGACGTTACAGCATTGAAACGGTCTGCGATACATACCTTTCATATTTAGAGATATCATTCGTGTTTTAATTGTTGTGTTTGTTGAACATCTGGCAAAGAAAACCGAATTGTTGTATTCAATTGAAGGCGTCAATTTTAAAGAGAACGACCCATTTTTTAAAAGAACTGGAAACATTTGTCACCATTATTGTACGAAATGCTTTTCCCTTTTTCATCAAGTATCTCCATTCTACTTCACACCCCCAAGGATAGTGTGGAGTTGCTTTCAATGTTACCTCCCTGTTCACAAAAGCTGGTCCTTCCACTGATATTGTTCCATACTGGTTACTGGCAGCATAAACGTGGCCAAAAAGTGGTAGAATCGCTGTAACAATCCACATACACATACACATCTCACCCTCAATAATGATATCTGACAAGCTATCTAGAATTTCGTTTCATTATGGACAGTCATACTTTTCAGTGTACGAAGTGTTTTTCCAAACTGGAGTTTAACAAAAGAGAGTATCACTTATATTATCTTCTACATCTGCTATTGTTATTCTAAAACACATCCATTAGGTTTGAACAGATCATCCATTTTTGAAGTACACGACAGCTACAGAAGTTCAATATTCAAACGGAAACGCCTACCGGGATCAAATACGGGAGTATACAAGCACCACTTGTCAATTACACATAGTTGGTACAATGTACAAAGTACAGTATTATGTATCGATTGTCAGACATGAGTTAGTAGTTAGATCTATATTACGGAAATCGGTGTTATCACTCTTGCAGTAAACAATTACAGTCCGAAAGCCGCCAGTCTTTAAAAATAATTAACAATGGCGTATGTAACCACATAATGCATTAATAATAAATGTCCGCTTATAATTAAGTAAACCATATTTAGCCTTCCATTCCATTCATTTTCCGGTTACACTTGACCGACAGCAGTTACAAACAAACTCCATTTCCTATAACCAACCATGTGCGCACATTGGATGCACAACCGCCTCTTTATGGTGATACACAGAGACCTTCTACGAACAAATGCAGATCCGAACTGAAAAGTGGCTATCAAAATTGTTGAACTGTTTGTCGTTAATTAGTTAGCTGAGGTCCGTTTACATTTGGAGGTTAATTAGTCACTTATATTAATCACATACGACTTGAAGTTTGTGCAACATTTCTTATATTGAAATTGTACAAGCTACCTACTGAGCTATATGTTTATAAATAAGTAATTCATTGCTCACACAATAAATTTTGTTATGAAAATAAAACAACTTAATACTGAAATATAAAAAATGCAGAAATATACAGATATATATAGAGGTACTACTTTTATTAAAACATTTGTCCATTTTGCATCAATATGTCATGCCAAAAGAACAACCAAATATCATGTATACTGGATGTTTTAAAGGGATTTATTTTCAAGCAATCTTTTTATGTTCTTGTGTTCGAGTAAACATCTTAGTATTAGATAATGATTGTCGCAGCCAATAGTTGCTGCATACATATTAATATTGATGTGCGTAGAAAAAGATGCCAAATAGCTCAACCTATAAAATTTACATACATGTTTATGTGAATCAAACCCAATTTATAATATAAATCGAAAAGCCTCACAGTTAAATATGTATACAATATAATATGAATCTTTTTCGATAAGATTATTATTGCATTGTCACTATTACTACTTTCTATAATAATAAAAAAAAGAATATTAAAGGTTATTAATCCGTAAGTTTACGTACGCATTTCAAATCTGTTGTGATTATCATTTTCCTTAAAATTGAATTATGTTGCGTATTTCGCAATTCAGTTTATTCATACGTTATTTATGAGGGTTAAGCGAAAGATCTTGTATCAATCTGCAACCTAATAACAACAGACAATACAATGCGTTTAAATTTTCATCCGCATTGTATTGTCTGCTTTCATTAGGTTGCAAAGAGAGATGCAGAGAAAAGGCTACACTGTCTGTGTATTTTGAAAATATACACTAGCAGAGGTATTAAACAATTTACGGTACAACTATCCAACATAGTTTTCTAAATGATTTCATAAATATGTATTCATTCCTAAACAAATGAACATACAACTTTGTCCGGAACTATGCACTCATATGTGTAATTTTGATGAGATCAGTGTTTAAGAACTTGAAAAATCACATATCGGGTTTAAAACTATAACACTTTATTGGTTATAATGATATTATCACTGTTAAAAAAAACTAGACTGGTCACTTATCTACAAACTGGTTTTAGAACTATATAGTCATATGGGTAATAGTGGAATGATCACTGTAAAAAGCTAAACTGGTGACTTATCTAATCAAACTACTCGTAAGGGCTGCTGAATGGTGATTTATACTGCTTTATGCAAACATAACGAACCATTCAATCGAACATACGTCAATGACTTCTGACAGGCAAATTGTGTGTTATATTCCTTTGTTCTATTGAATGGATCTTAATTACTCGGAACGAATAAGAATGATGAATTTAACGCTGCGTCCTATGTAACTGTAATACCCAGGGATGCTGTGAAACGTAATTCATCAGCATATATTATAACATATTTCTTTAACCTAGATGAAACATGGTGCCAACAGCCCAAGCAGTATTGACAGTACTTTGATTTAGTTATTAATCATTGATAAATGTGTGCTAACAAAGTCAAACCCCTCAAAACTTTTGTTTCGATGACTTTCCCAAGCGTTGGTCTCATCATGGAGTGACAACAGTGTTTTCAGGCTGCGTGTTGAAATACTGTTTATTTTGGCCTTCCGCACGTCAGGAACGTAAGAGCACGTTGCGTAGGTCGTTAAAAGAATACCCATATGTCCACCAAAATGATGAAAGGTGAGTACGCTACCTTATGTGTATGGAACAATATCCAAGTTTATCCTAAATTGCCTCCTAATACTACGACGTCTGATACCTCTTGGAAATAATAAAGGAAAAATGATTGTATCTAACTACGGTATATATATAATTATACATGGCTCATCTTGCCGTATAAAGTCACCTGAAAGATTCAAAAAAGAGAACTTGACTGATAAGTGTTGGTTTTGAGAAATATACCAGCGAACAGTTTAACGCAATGTTACAATTGTTAATTTACGTTTTGTCACTCTCGTTGGTACGACGTTGCCCGAGCTTGTGATTTGTTTTCTTGGGGAAAATAGAAATACTTGCAGAAATCGCAGGCGTACGGCTTGGTGACCACAAATCAAACTAGCATATGCCTGAGCCAGAAAGTAAGCCCAATGTGTTTTGGTGAGAAGCGAGTGCGGTTACCATTGTTCTAACCATGCAACCTGTGCACACCGTACAAAATAGATATCATAAGATCCACGTATTATTCAACAAGATCATGTTTGTACATACGAGGGCATCCTTTCAGGATCGTTTGCGTGGTAATTATTGTTCGATCACTTAAGGGCGGCCATTTCGCAACGCAATATACAACAAAAATACAAAACTAAATGAACAAAAAAATAGACAAATACATGTTCAACACATATTAGCGCCTACACAGCGCTCACACAAATACACCTATACATAATGAGGAGTAATGTGAGACAAAATTTATTTATATTTACATATTCAAATCCAAATTCGAGCTCTTTCATCCGCTTTCTATTAAAGAGATGTTTTTGATTTTATGATATGTTGCCATCAGCTCGATACGTAGATGGCCCCAATTGACTTATTGGGGAAATATATATGAAATATGAGTATTTTTAGCTCAAAATCCATCTTATAAATGATGAAAAAAACGCATTAAATGGATATCAGTTGGGGATCGTCCAGTGACGAAAGTGAAACTGGCTACAACGGTAATGCACCGATCAACGGATACAGCGGTTCACCATTTTGAAAAATCACAACATCATTTTCGAAATTCCGAGTAAACATATTATCGTAAAGAAGGGGGAAGTTCAATTTCATTGTTTACGCTTGAAAGTGTAACCGGGTCCACATTCAAGAAAACCAGCATACAAGTTCTATATGTATTTATAAGGTTAATACACATAAAAGGCTGTCTCTTCCTTTACCGGTTCTGAAATACACAAATGATTTAAACTAACAAACAATACAAATTAATTTGAAACCTAAAATACATTATCTAAAGGGTCTATGTATTCAAAATATTAAAACACTACTTATCCTTCAAAACACTAACTCAGGACTGGTCAACTCAATTACGTATAGTGTTATTTAAAAATTATATTAAAACAACCCTGTAACATAGTGACATAACTATTCTAATTATAATTATCCTTATTAACAAATACAGTAAATAGTAAAGACAATGACACAGCAAAAATACTCATATGAATGTATAAACTTAAAACCCAAACTCTCTGCTTGTTGCACACGGCTCACTGTGATCAATAAAATGCATACTTAATAACATGCACGTGACATTACAAAATCAGTACTGTCTGAAAATCAAAACCTTTCAAATGCCAAATATTCAGTCACATATAATTGCCATTGTTCAAACTACAAAACCTTATTTAAAAGAGCAACAAGTAAACTAACGTTATATGTAACGAAAGAAACAACAAACCTGTTGAAATAAGAATTTGAAGGATGGTTTTAATAATTTTATTAAGACTTAGCTCAGAACAACGTGCTGAAGTATATTGTATCGAGAACTAACGCCGTCTCTCGCGAGAACATATCGGCTTAAGTACAAACGGTCAATTTAGACCGGGTCACAAAAGCAACCTGGAATAATCGATAAATAAGTTACGAAAAAGTGATTCTTCGACAGTGGGTTTGATCAAGGTTGTTCGTTGAATGTAATAGTTTCTTGTTAGCCCAAAACTTGAGTTATTTTAAGTATATGTTTCAAATGAATATCAGTCCTGTTGAAAAAAGTCATTTGTTGGTAAATGAAAAGCAATAAATACCAAAAGCTCACTATGTTGATTTATATAGGCTGTGTTTAAAACATCCATTTTTCATACAAAAGACATTTGAATTCAATAAATTTCATTTGTTTCTATTTGACATATCATTTCATTCAGTCAAAAATTTTAAGAAATCATGACCAGAACATGTGCACTATTGTGTGTCTAGTAGCAAACGGATCTGTAATATTTACATGTATTTCTATGTAGCTATGAAGGGCTATCGACTACATAACTACATAGTGAACTTCATACGTAACACCACTATGACAAATATAATTATAAGCAATCATAAAACACTTTACACTCACAATGAACTTTTTAAAGAATAAAGAATAGAAACCACAACAAGAGAAAGGATTTCCTTCACACTCTGAATCAGTATTGACACGTCCTTATCAATTGTTGTCTGTTTCATAACAATATGCCCATTCAGCTCATGGTCGAATGTGCAAGTCTTTGCCCCAAAGTTCTCTGTTCATATACATTTACTTAAATATTTCAGTTTGTTATGTCGTACGCTTTACTTCTATTTAAAGAAAGCCTAAAAATGCAACTCCTTATGGGGTTTCTGTGTTTAGGTATGTTTTAGTTAGTTTTTAAGCTGATGTATTTCAGAATATACAAAATAATATATAGCAAAACTGGTGAATTTCTTTATTTTATAAATAGATGAACAAGTACCTCATAAATAGTATTCTTATATTCGTTTAATAAACTTTAGTGCTAAACCGCAACGCGCTTGGCTACTCCGAGACTAATCATTATGGCACAATAACCTTGATCAAGCCATCGTATGTGAACAGACCGGTGACGCTGAAAATAATAACACGTTCTTTTACGCCGAATGTGCCCACAACCCATCATTGAATTCCAAAATAATAAAGCTGGTTTTAGAAGGTATGCATTTGTATGAATTTATTTATGATATCCTTTGTCATTGATAAAAACCTTTAATAACTGAACCCTCAAATCGATTAAATGTCATGTTTTGATATTGCATTTGAATCAGTAGTTTATTTCCCTATAGACTTTTCAAATATAATTCGGTATTTTTCAGTTCCTCAAAACTCTGTCGTTGTTGGGCCTCAGTTTGGAGACTTTTTCAAGACAAAATGTGTTAACGCTGATACTGGAATCGACGTATTTTGCAAGACAGATTTTAGAATAAAGCCTCTTAATGTTTCCTTCGAAGTAGGAAGACAAGTTTTATCACTTGTGGTGGAAGGAAAACAGCCAGACATGCACAAATTCGACCACACCTCTTTCCGACTTAAGAAAGACATGGTTGGCAGCAATTTAACATGGACAGTTTTATACAGCGCTAATGAGGATCCAATGGAGTTTACGGCCCGCCTGTGCTTTGTAAGTAAGGGTCTCTCTTAAACGTTTACCTAAAATCTACCCATGTAACATTATCATGTATTTCATTCCACGTTAATCACAATAGCATGGCATGCTTTTATAAGAACACTCTCTTCAGTCCAATGTTATAACTATTGTTTCAATAAACTTTCAATTCTTGTCCATAGATTATGGTGTTGCGTGTGCATAATTTATCGACAGTCCCTTTTTGACATCTAGCATTTGTTATAAGTAATAATTTATTTCTTTGTAAAAATAGTTGGTTGGCTGCCCATTTAGATTTTTCAAGTACAACGTTTAATTAACTTTGTCCGAGTAATACATAAAAACGTTAAAATTAATTGATATTGCGATATTTTATCATTGCGTCATACATGTGTTGGCACGATGGTCCCGACGTATAACTACCACTTTAGAGTTATCTGATATTGTACGAATATGCTTGAAGAGTTTGGAACGGCAACATTAAAAGAACCAAGCTGCTTCTATGGCGATCGCTCAACTGCAACTTGTGAAGTAAATGATGCTCTTCCAGTTCCAATGATTGAAATTCGTTTAGATAAAAAAAAGTAAAAGTGCAACAACATGATGAATACGATCGCTTTAAAAAACACCTTCTCCAGCAAAACAACTTTTATAACTGTTAATAAGGAATGGAATGGAACAGAAATGTGTTGCATATCAAAGATTGGAAACAACATGAATGGAAGGTCTATTTGCAAGCCACTACTTATGAGCTGTACGTATTTACTTTACTATATGACCATACTACTACATATGAGTAAATGTTCTTAAAGTACTCAATTTATGTCTTTATTTAATGCGTTAAACCCTAAGTAATGATAAATATAAAACTAAACATATACATCTAACATTGAACAGAATAAATGTGTTGTTGCGTAATCGAATAACAAGAAAACATTTGTTATTTCAGGTACCCAGGAAAACGCTGGTATATCACCATTCGGTCGCTTTTGGCTCCCCATTATCTGTGGTAGTTTGGCATTTATTGGTATACCAGCAATAGCTCTTATTTGCTGTTTATGGAAGAGACGTCAACAAAACGGTAATATATAGCAAAAGCGTATTGTTTTACCTTCAACGTTAGTGTTTCTTTAAATATATATATACATTGTTTCGTAAGCACGAAACATGAAACACGAATCGTCTTGATGGATGCTGTTCAGTGACACTTAAGCTTAAATCATTATCGTTAGTGTGTTTTACAATTATTTAAAACGTCTTTGACATGAATATGAGTCTAGGACAATTTCAACGAACAGACTCGTTGTATGGTATAATATATACACATATAATCCAATTTTGCGATGCGAATACCATAACCTTTATTTCTTTAGTGTTACAGTTTACCAGACGTGCGCCAAAGGAAACACAATGTCATCTATGACCGAATATAGGACAGTGTATTCAACAATAGATCCTATAGACACTGCAGATAAAGTATACGGATAAATTAAAGATACTTGATCAAAATAAAATCTAAATAGCACAGACGTATGTGAGTTTGGTCACCAAGCTTAACAAGTGGTTTTCCTCCGGATGTTCCGGATTCTCTCCCAAAAAATAAGACCACACTCTCGTGCAACATCGTACCAACGAGAATGACTTTGCAAATTGACCTAGTTATTATATGTTTTAAAATAGTTGTAAACAGAATATAAATGACAATCGTGCAGGAAATTGAATCGACTTTTATTTGAATTTTAGTTTCTTCTTTTCGTAATATGTCAGGTAATTTAATTGCTAAAACATTCGAACAAGGACAGAATTATTCACAAAAGTCTCCTTTTCAACTTTTATTTCTTGATAACATCAAAATGTTTTCAGTTGAAATGAATGAATAATGTTGATGATATGTACATAGGTTTCCCTATAAAAGTGATAATATGCTTGCTGTGTGGTGCATTATTCTATGTATAATTTCTATATGAACTGTATTGCAGAGGACCGGGATTTTCAGCAGACAGACGAGTCACTGTACACAATCAACAGATTATATGACACCAATCTCAAGAACAGACAGAAGTGGGCCAATCAGTCTGACTAAGTTGAGAAACATCGACAGCGAACACATTATTTCAAAAGAAGAGCAACATTACGAAGTACCTCTACAACATACGGGCAATGATGCAGAAGAACCAATGGTGGACACAGGTTACATTGATATGTCAGGATGAAGACAATAGATAAAAGTTATATTTGTGTACAGTACAGGAGTGACAAATTCTTATAAAAAGAATGACAAAAGAAATCTAAAGACAAGAAACATGCTTTTAAATTCGGTTGGCAATATGTGCTGCGATGACTCTTATCGAATGAATAATATAAATAGTGATATTGATGTTCTCCCAAGTTATGTTTGTTTTCTGACTCCTATGTTTTTGTGTCCAATTCCTGTTTATATATGGATACAAAGTCTAAAGACAAGCAATACGCATTTGTGATGAGGTAACTCTTAACGAACGAATAAACAGACAGTTTATCATTGATGTTTAATCAATTTGTGTTTGTGTTCTGGCTCATACTTATGTGCATGTTACTTTTGGTTACGTTATCGGATGGTTTGAGTGTTTTTTAAGTAGAGAAATAAAGCGGGCGCTTGTGTTTCAGCTGTCCACACTACGCGTTTGTGTCGCGCCACGTCGGACAAAAAAAAACAAAACAAACTTTAAATAGCTAAACTCTCAATGGCATCACGTAAAAATATCCGATCGATCAGTCTTATTGTTTTAATTAAATAAACACATTTTGTTTTGACATTGTATTTGAACATCTTGAATTAACAAAAACGTGCACTATTTAGACAAGTTTCGTATATATTAGTTGTATCATGCGAAATAAAGTAAACTGAAACCAACTCATTTTTTCGTTTTATTATTGTCCCGCTAATACGGGAGTTTTACGGTGTATTTACATTATACATAAAATAAAATGCAATGCGTTAATAACATGATAAAATGTGGCTTGTAAATGACACAAAACCTCGCCGGCGGTCAACCTGTTGTATATGGTATCGTTAATTAACAAGCCACATTTTATCATGTTATTAACGCATTGCATTTTATTTTATGTATAATGAATAGCGTCTTGGCAGAATTCACAATACAATACAAGTTTATACCGAAGCTTGCACTGCTAATTCCAACTTGTCTGAACCATATACCAGGGCTACTAGCTCCAACGTTACATAAGACCTGTGCTGATCACTACAACCAGCAACCCAACCTTGACACATGGTAAACTGTCGGGAATACACGATGCAAGATTGGTAAGCCACTTCAATCCGACCCCTGCCTGCCATTATTATTAACACAATTAGTATGACAAAATCAAAATAAGTGGACTGTAACCTATAGCCCAGTGTAGAGTACAAAAAAGCTGGAACTTCCTAAACACTGGGAGTGGCAACAATTTCAATGAGTATCGGTATATTAAAGCATTGCGTATTAAATTATTAAGTCTCATAATTATTTTAGTGCCAAGTGTCAAAACCACCGACAGAAATTGACGCCACAATAAGTCTAATGATGTAAGATTTATCCTACAACAATTCTGACGGTTATATATATCAACTTATTGTTGTCTACAGTTACTATTTACTAAATATGCTTGCGTAGCATATCTTTTAACGCGTTATGGTAAACTTCAAGCCCGATCGCCAAGGGGTGTACCTCGTCAGGTGCATGGAAGCCGGGAACACTAGGATCAATGTCAATATTAAACACGTCGCTTTTCCCATTAGCCCTGATCCAACTACTACCCTCTCTATTCAGACGCCTTTTTATGGATTGTATTGCCTTTCTTTGGAAATCAGGAGTCGCCAGTTTAACCGGTCTAAGATATGAACCCAAATAATGGTACATTCTGCAAAATCCGACCGGTAACGGATATCATTGGCGATTTGGTTGGCGATAGGCCCACAAGGGATTGGCCGATATCGCCCCCCCCCCCACAAGTGAATGATTATGATCTTAGGCGGGGATCAAAGCAGGACCTGCGATTCTACTGATCTTTTCAGACCTGCCCGAGTAAAGACGCCAAACTCCCACCAAGCGATCGACGCAGTTAATCCCAAGTTTGGCGGTCCCTTCGCCCTTACTCTTTCACCAGCTCGACGCGGTATACAACCACCCAGGACGAAGATGTCTGTAAAGTAATTGGTCATAAAAACGTTTAAATAATTCCCAAATTCAAACATATTTCACAGACCATGCTCTTATATTACCTTGCCCTGCATGAATATCGCTTATTGTCGAATACATCTTTTGCATGTGACTGAAGTCCAACGCCCCATTTTCATAATTATCTCAAATGGCACTCCCTTGATCGCAATCTCTGTAGCCCTGTTTACGCGAAATCTGTGAGACTGTATGTAATTAGCGCGTTGGGTACAATTGTGTTTCGCAGAAGGTCGCCGGCATTGCATTGAAGAGGTCCCAGAGTTGTACCGGAAATGATGAGGTCTGCTTCCGGGACAAGTGGCCTAAATTTGTCCCTCTTCAATCGGGACAGAGGGTCATATATGTTTTTGCTAGCGCCTGGGACATGTTGCGTTTAAATTATTACATTGTTTTGTATTGTCCTTAACGTCGAAATTCTAAAGATGCAATATTCCTATCTGACTTCGTTGTAAGCGTATTAAGAATTTGGACCACTGCTGCGTTATCGAAGTTGAATTTAATGTCCTGTCAAGAGGTTTGAGCTGGATGAACCCTTTAACATCGCATTGCAGGATGACTGTCACCGCATCTAGAACAAGCGTTTTGGAATTTACATCTTTTAAAGGTGCAATGCCCAGAATTGAAATTGTTACATGTTAACGCATTCTGAAATTGCTCATCATTCTCGCGCCATGCGACACCGCATCCTTTAGAAAATGAAAATGCATCGATGTATTCACAGCAGTAGCAAGTTTAACGCTTCCAATGCCCAGTGTATAAGGTAATCCATCCATCATTGGCACTGTGTTATTTAAGAACCATATTAATGAAATTGTACATAATCAACGTATTTTTTTAAAAACAATTATATAGTTAAAACAATATCTCTAAAGTCACAGTGAAAGACCTTCTTCAATTTGATTTTGAAATAACACAAATGTTCAATACTGTGATTTTAGTGGGTTTACTTAAAGTCACATTCCTTTTTAGTTGTGTTAGCGTATTTGTTTTTGTGTTTATCCTAGAGAGAAACAAGTCAAGTTGATGCAATTATTGTTACAAAATGCGCATCATGTTTAATTCATTTGACTAATCTTTTAAAAATCAACAAAGGAAATATATGAGTTATGTACAGATCAACCTATAAGCCTGTATAAAAGAAATTATGAACTAACGGCTACGAGGTCACAAATTACCCAGTTATACAAACGCCAAAATATCGCTAACACATTTTTTTTATCTGTACCTAACAAATGCTATTTTATCTTTATTATAAAGGTCAAATGAGATAAACACATAACGCATTAAACTAAACAAAAAATGTTTGTTTGCAACAATATGTTTGTGCGCCTTTAAAGCCAATATAAATGAATTAGTTTTATATTCAATGTCATAATTTTGCTGGCAAATTTAAATTATTAGCACCATACGCCATCATTCATCAAGTGTTGTAAACTGGCGAAATATATACAATTTGTTGCTTAGATTGTATGCTCATATATGTTAAAATATGCAAGCCATACACACATTTTGTTGTTGTGGTGTCTGTCCGTCCATCCTGTGGTCTTGTCTTTTAACTTCTATACATTCTGACAGGTATCGTGTTCAAGGAATGGCAAATAAAGGATTTGTGCTACGTCCATTTCGACCGGAGTCACGGTCATGTGTTATGTTGCATTTTCTTAGAAAGTATGTAGTAAGAAAATATTGAGTGTTGAATTCCTCACACATCATTTGACGAAATTGATTTTTGAATATGCATCACTTGCAGAACCAAATGGAGAAATGAGATTATGCTACGTCGATCTTGAAAAGAATTATGTCCCTTTGTAGGTTCCTCTGTCTATTAAGTATTGTTGAGTAACAGTCTTGTGTTTCAAACTTATCTAATACCATTTTAACACCATTTGTCTTCAAATGGAGTATAGACAAATCTTGGTGTGTGCTGATCTCCTCTAAAACCTATCGTTGGTGTTGTTATAGATACTTTCCTTCCGGTAGGATTTTGTGTGCCGCTACTAATTTGACAAGAAGTACGCCCAAATAATATTTTTGTATGTAGTATATGCATTTAGTGGGAAATCATCGTGTTTCAAAGTTATCATACACCTTGTAACAAGTATATGCAATTACAATTCAGTACTTCATTGTTTGAAAATCATTTTTGTTTGTTTATTGACATAGATTCATGACATGTTTTATTCAGAAATCGTTTATTTTATTAATGAATCAAGGACAGACCTCCTGATCAATGGTCTTTGGCAATATATAAAAAGGAAAACTTAAAAAAGACCTATCTAAGTGTCACTCGTGCAAAAGTCTTTAAAGAACTTATTTCATGAGGATTTCGGAAGGTGTTGCTGGATTAAGTTAGTGTTCACAAAGTGCGTTCAATATTTCATGTTGATTAAATTTTATGGGCCTTCAAAAACACCATATAGGATCAGTGAAAGAAGATACATCATGAACTTTCATTTCAGGTATTTAAACATTTACATTTCTAATAAAATGTTGTTTTTGTTAAACAGTTTGTTAATTAATGTTGATATTGTTTTAAGCTGCTTTATTCTGTTTCAAAGTTGTGTATGGTTTTTGTGTTAATCTTTGAACAACTTGCTTTAAACTTTCAAAGATTATCGGGCAATTTGTACACTGGCAGGTGAATATGAAGAAAGCGTTTCGTGCTTCGTTTATTTTCATCAGAATTACTGCTCTTTGGCTGCGATATTGTTGTGTTATATAGAGTATGGTAACGATATTCATTCGAAGTCAAAATAAAAAGGAAAGTATTTGATGTTTTTTCCGTTAGTTACGTAAAGAAATTGATTTTGAAACATATATCTGAAATGAAGTACTAACGATATTACTTAGCGGTTATATGACATGATAAAAATAATTTCTTAACTTAATATGATATTTCGTGCTTACAAAAGAAGGGATTTGTGCCGCTTCTAGTTTTCAGAATTACTCCTTGGTTACTTGTTATACACATTTAGTGAATAAGCTTGTGTATCGATACCTCATTCATATTTTGAAATATGTATTTAAAGTTCGCTTTCTAGTTAACTTTTAACTTTGATATAGATTTTACTGACGTAGAATCCAAACCTATCAGTTTGTGGTTCAATAAATTCAGTTTGGTGCCATGCATTTCATCAAAGCTTAACCCACTTTGGTAACCAGCTTTCTCAAGATGTAGTGGAGCAGGTGGCCATTTAGCGCCGGACTCTTAATACTACCTGCGCGGTAAAATTTGTTTTCGAGTCATTTGTTAACGTTTGACATTTGTTTATAATCTAAGTTTCAATTTGGTTTAGTTTGATTTAGTTTGTCAACCACAAAAAACGTGGAATCTGTACTTAGAACTATTTTTATTATGTATTTAATAAATCGTCAGTATATTTCTTTTTAAAATGCAAATATTCATAAAGGAACATTGATTGATTAAGTTATATTCAAAAAAAGATGAAAACTAAACAGTGATGTCAGTTAACGTAGTTTTCATTAGTTAAAGCACAGCTTCTTTTAAATTAAAATGTTGAACATGCTCTAGGAGCACTACCAACTCAAAATTTCACGCTGTTCAAATATCTAAAAAGAGGCATGTTTGCATATTAAGTACGGATAACGCCTAAGTATTATGATTTCCATTGGAAAAGAGGTTGTCATTTCAGTTGTAAACAAGCAGGACTGTTCAACGCTTATTTTTTATTTTAAGGTTAAACTAGTTCATAAATATTAAGGCCATCTTTGCATGTATTATTCGAAAATAAATGCATCATAGTCTCGACGGAATTAAATGTTTCGTTGAAATTTTAAAACAAAATACACCCGGTACACATTTTGATGTATTTCATTTCTGTTACTCACTTTATAAACTTAAGCCTGATTCTCAGACGCTTTGATTGATATTGAAATTCTGTTTTACATTTCACTATTTATAAATATGAGATACATAATTGGGGTAGCATGGTTCAATCATCAAAGTTAATATATACAATCCCAGTTTGCTCAGTCCCAACATATGTACTACATAAAACCTCATCAACATATACCTTAGTTAATGCAGTTCGTTTGTTTCCCTGGCATTTATTTCCAAAGAATGTACCTAGACTTATATCCGTAAAATAATAGGGAAAACGTCAATTGTGTTTATCATAAAATAATTTCGTACCCTTACATATATTGATTGACGTTTGTATTGTCAGTTTATGACATTTATTTTGATTTTACAACCAAACAATCACTAACATTTTAAGTATTAGTTTGAGATTGATTCATTATTTGAAATGTATAAAAAATAAATTTGCATTATTTCTGTGGTTTAAACTATTGTTTTAGCTGATAATTATCACAAATGCAGCAATGTTGACTTAAATTCACAAGAAGTAGCATTTCTACAATGAAATAATCACTTGCTCTTTAGAGTTATGATTCTGAAACTCAGAATCAGAACGTTAGTATACTCTGTATAGTTTCCATTATATTGTTGCATGGCCGTTCCGGATCGTTATTGCTTACATACAGTATTGGTTAGTTTTTATTATTAGAGTTTCATGCATATTTTTATCATTTTAATATTCATTTTTTCCTTATGTTCATGGAACGAAAAAATCATAGTAATGGTCAAGGTGTAGTTTGCGTTAATGGTGAAGTTGTATGTTTGTATTGTATGCTTTGAGGCGATTGGTAAAGATTGTGCAGTGAAAACATGATATTTCAATGTTTCGAAGAGTGAAATAACAGTTGACATTTTCAATGTTCTAATATTTTAGCCCTTTTTAACTTTCAAATTAAAGGTCAGTGTGCACAGGGCTTAACACAAATCGATTACGTCATTTCCAACTCGATAATATATTTCCTTTGTCAAAATGTGTTACATTCAGTTTGGCTGTCAATGTTGTATGTCTTATCCTGACGTTTTGTCCAATATACCGTAAACGCATGCAATTACTTCAATTATTGGCGACAGATTGTTTTAAAACTTACACGAAGTACTTAATTATTATTTAGATTAAAAAAAATGTCATTCATCGCGTTGACGTTGTGATTTTATATTCGCGAATGCCGAGATTAATATAGTGGTGTGTATTTTTAAACCAACGTCAACTTTTGAATTGTTTTGAGATTTGCCCACGAAAGTTAATCTGTAGAAATAAATCCGAGACATTGGAATGATTTTGCTGTTCAGTCCTTTTCTTATATATTGATTGTCTACTATATTATGTGGCAACTATCATCCAATATGTTCCTCTCTCAATAACCAGCGAACCCTTCTCGAGTAGTTAGACATTTCAGCGGTCGATCTGTTTTACGGGATACCGAAGAAGCGGTTATATGCACAACTTTTGATCTACGTTTCATATTTTTTGTAACTTCATTTATCAGTTTGTACTTAAAAATCAACTTGCTAAAAAAGGCAAAATATATATTTAGGGTTTGCGGTCCAATTTACACCATGGGATGACACACAATAGTAAGTGCATGGACTGTTGTCTCCAACTAACATTTGGATAACGCATACGGTCATTGTGTTTTCGTTTTAATACAATTATACCCCCTTTTATCGCAAAAAATAACTACCCTTTTGTTCGTTACGTCCGTCAGTTATTGCTTTTGAACTGTATTTCAAATTATGTGGTAAATTTTACTTATTGCCACATATACTCTCTGTATAAAGACGTCTGGTTGAGGGCAAGGTTGAAGCAACTGTTCATCAACCCTAGCAGCGACATTTTGTTATACAATGTTTAAGCTCTCCTCTGTTCGTATCTTGATTAAACGGTTTTACGGTATTTTTTCGACTGTTTCTTAAAGCTTCAATAACAAGGATATTCTGAAACTGTTGAAATCACTGCACATTCATTTTTTACTAAATATAGGCCTACGTTAGTTAGGATTTGCTTTGACGTCATTGAAAGCCCTACGTCGTGATGATTTACTATTTTACAATAATAACATGCTTGTTATTTTATTGAAAACTTTATATTGTGAAATACGTTTAAATAACTTAAATAAAGGTTCTTTCAAATTAAAAAGAGTCAGACATGGAAAAAAGTAAACAATATGCTATAACAATATAAATACTTCATAGGGGGTTTTTATAACAGCTTAGTTATTTGCATGTTTAATATGACATAAATTATTTTGCCGATAGGTGATAGTAACGCTCTAGAAAATGGAAAAAAAATGCTTATAATTTTCATTTAGTAATCACTGATGTCGGTACAAGTGTGAGGTTGTGGTCAAATAAGCTAGTTCCAGTGAACGTGATATTCCAAGGCAAAACACACACACATGTTAAAATATTGATGCAATTCAACAAACAAAATTCATATTAATCATTACCAAGCCACATTGATTAAAAAAATATTAGTTTGGTGTCCGTCCTTTTATTTGTTACGTCCTTCTTCTGTCCGTGATTGCATCCTGTCAATGAACGCAGCGTACCGTTTGAGTTATTTCGAGTTTAATTGGATAAATACCTGAAGTATGACTGTCATACATTTTTATACTTTTGCGGCTTAGAGATACAAAGATACGTCTTGTTTTCATTGGAAGTACCACTATCAGGTTTCCGGATATTTGTCGGATATAGTGCTGTACTTGATTGAATATCATTTTGGTTCCGTCGATCCAACGTAATGTTTTGAGTGACTGTGGCCTTATATTGGATAACTGATCAAAAAATGTTTTGAGATTGATATAATGGACAGGTGAAGAAGTTATATGGTATGTATTCTCGATTTCTCCACATTGGCAGTAGGGGGTATCGACATTGTTTTTTTTTCAAAAAATCAAACAGGTGATTGTTAATTCTTCTACAGGGCATACACAGTTTCGCGTGAGCAACACTAGATTTGCGATCACCATCAAAAAAGACTATTGGTACTTTAGTTCTGTTTTTGTTAAGGTTATACTTCAATAAAGGCAACGATGGAGAAGAAACAATATCTACTGATAGAGCATTCCAAGAATTGGAACCCTTTTGAATAAAACCTGATTAGAAGGGAGCTAGGAGATCAGCAGTTGAAGTCTAGCACAGACACCATTTATAATTACCTTCATTTAATGAGCATTGATATTTACAAACGGACAGTGTCTGTCTCACAACATCTTCAAAAACTCGTATAAGGCTACGTTTCTCAGTGTACAAAATACTAGCTTAAGTTGACGGACGTTTAAGCTATACACCGACGTAATGACTGCACAACATGCCCATATAAACTCTACTCAAAGGAATCCAATGTACAGTTTCGTGAATTTGGGGTGTAATTTTGGTTTTATTATAATGAATGGAGGAATAATACGTAAAAAAACAATTTTTATTAGAAACAATTATTCTTTTGCCTTAAAAATAACATGGACGATTATAGCACTTTGGAAGTCTGGCTGCCCCATTATATAAAGGTATCGTTTGAAAAGTATAGAGAAAAAAAATGTTTCTAACGAGATTTCTATGGTCAAGAAAGATCTAACTCGTTTTTCATTTATCAGTAATCAGCTCATTATGACTTTTAAGTGGTACAAAAATATATTGGGTCACTATGCATAAAAATAAATATCATATTCAATGAGTCGGTGATACGACAAACGTATTTATTCATCAAATACGTTAATATTGAAAAAAAAGTGAGTGTCGAGTACTGTGTCAATTTAAAAAGTGTTTGTCATCCATTCCCATGCATTGAAAATCTTTCAATTCATTCACTTTCATTGTGGTTTGAAACACTCAACGATGCAATGTTAAAGAACATCGTTAGACGTATTTAATTTCCTTTTTAGTATGATTCACAACGTTAAAGAATATAAAGGCTGTCTGCAGATCAACACATCTTTCCTATAGATGAAATGTCTAGCAGTTCAATCCATTGTCAAATCGAAAGTATAACTTACGCGTGTCCGGTACACCAGTTAAACAATTGGGGGCAAAACGGGCAAACAACTCATATTCTCCCTATTTGAAAATTGATGGTCGGTTTCTATTTTCTTAAAATAATAAGTAACGGGCGTAACACAATTGGCAATGTATAGACCGAACAAAAACATTCGCATTATTTATTAATAATTTTACGGAGATATGCCACGACAATGGATGATTATATGTGCACTACTTGCCGCACTAAATTTCGGTATGTTGGATAAGTAAAACACTCTAAATTATACTCCTATTAACTCAGTATTGGAAAAGAGTGATTATGATAATAACAGTGCATTGTTACTTGTGTAACTACTACTTTTGCAACTGCTACTGCTGCCGCTATCTGCTACTACTGCTACAACTACTGCTACTGTTTCTGTTTCTGCTTCGTCTACTGCTACTACCACTACTACTACTACTAGTATATATATGTGTATAAATATTACTTATAATGCGAAATGTGATAGAAATAGCAATATAACGTATATTTCTTCCTACGTTTATTGTTCATTAATTTTCAATAATTTCAGATATTTTATTTGGAGTTCTTCCTTATTGTTCACGAATTTTCAATAATTTCAGATATTTTATTTGGAGTTCTATAACCTGTGTTATTCATCTCGTGTATTAACCATTGGACATTTCATAATAATACTTCATTGTAGTTCAGTTAGTACTGTTGCGTTATTGAGGATAAGGTGTGTATTTTATATTAGTTCAAAACCTCTGTTTCAGCACTTCTTGGCAACGTCTGTGCAGCAGAGAACAAGTATGGAAATATCTCAGTGGTAGGACCAGCTTTTGTGGACAGGGAGGTTACACTGAAAGCGACACCGTTCTATCATTGGGGTTGTGACGTAGAATTTAGATACCTAAAAGACAAGGACACAACATTCCAAACAATGATTGGGATAAATGTTAAAACAGATTTGGAAGATGGGTCGTTTCTTTTAAAATGGAAGGCTTCAAATGAATATAACGGATCGAATTTTAACGCTGGATGTTCAACAAACAAAACAATTAGAACAAACACGATAGCTATATATCTGAAAGGTATATATCACTAATAGTTTCAAAGGGTAACATTAGCTTTCTTTGATTGTCTTTGTTGCATCCTGTTTTCTGTTAAAAATCATTTGTAGTCATTAAAATATTCTTACACAGTCTTGATTTTGCCACAAGGCCTGTACATGTAGTTTCTTCGTTTTAAGAAATCAAAACATTCAATGATAATAAGCATTAGGTACAAATGCGAACAATGAGAATATCTCAATCTGCTTAATCAGTTCATATCAATAAACTTAAATGGTTTAGGAATAATAAAGAATATTATTTGTTAAAATATTGCAGTTGATAAGGTTTATAGTATATTCAAAGTGATTAAAATGATTTTGGTTGCTTTTCAGATACACCTGGGTACCCAGTTCTTGGTCCAAAGTTCTCTGACTTTAATATAACAGAATGTATTTATGTTTATGGAGGCTCCGACGTTTATTGTAAAACTGAAAAAGGAACAGAGCCCGTACAAGTCCGACTTTTAATAGGACAGAACTCATTTGTTCTAGCTAAAATCGAAGGGAATAAAGGGTCGTACCGATTCCAAAACGTGAGTCAAGAAATGGCCGGAATGTATAGACGGAATGTGACATGTCAGGTTTCTCATGAAGCCCTTGAAACACCTTACGAAGAGCACGGCATTCTATGTAGCGTAGGTAAGCAAAAAAGAGACACATGTTGAGTTTGATTTATTATTTATTATGTTGTAAACATATGGATTGTAAATAAAATTGAATGCTGTTAAATGCTGTTATTAAATCATTATGTTTCAATTCCAGAGACAGGTAGCCTGCCTGTTCTAACAGTTCCTGAATTATTTCATGGTGAAAACTCTACATCTATCTGTGAAGTGCGAAATGCTATCCCAGCTCCGACAATAGAAATATACGTTGATAAAGTCTTGCTGGGTGATGTTCAACAAACTGATACATTTGATGAATCATCTCATACTTATACAAGTTCAGCAAAGAAGACAAAGGCTAACAAAATGTGGAATGGAAAAGAGGTGTGCTGCACAAAGAAAAGCAAATATGATATTGGTCTAAAAAGTGTCTTAGTATGCAAAAATATCAGTATGAAATGTAAGTTAAACTCAGAGTGGCATAACACATTTAAGATACATATCTTTACCATTTGGAATATTTGCATTATTGGAAGGTAAATATTTTATATATCTTTTGCCTGAGTGGGTGTCATTGGACTTATATATCAATATAAAAAATATTATACGTTTATATTTTCCTAATCAAACCTTTATCAAAGAGTTTGCCCTGTTCTGTTTTCAGATCCGCCGTCGTACCTTTCGATATGCGTAAACAAAAATATTGAAACTAACAAGAATGTTTCTGTCTGTTTCTTTAATATGTCTTGTGAAACGGATGAATCAAATCGTCCTTGCACAATAGAATGGGTAAGCGACAACGGTAATTTGAGTAACGTTGATAAGAACAATTTGACTATTGGAGGGAATAGTTATTATTTTTATTCCTATGAGACGTACAATGTCGCTAAAAACATGGCTAGAGGAACTATTACATGTTCAACCAGATGTAATCACCTTCCATCTCAATCAGATAAAGACTTGGAAGTATCGTCTCAAGGTACGTACTCGGTATTATTGTAACGTGAAGTTATTCATTGTCTTGAATTGTGTTCGCACTCTAAATTAAGCCGTGACTGCCAGTCTAATGGGTTTTCTTTCTTCTTTTGACGGATTCCGTCTTCTGGCATGTATTTAAATATTATCTTATATTTCATTCATTCAGTTTAACCCACTTCTTAAAGAATTAGATTAAATGTATAATACTTGTTATTTTATCTTATGTGAATCCTTTTTCATTGTATCTTGCTAAAATATGTATACACTACTTTTCGTATTAACGATATATATTGTTCTTTGAAAGGAATGTATATTTGTATCATTATATTTATTAATATATCGATTGTTTTACCCATTTTTGGCAGGAATATGATAGTATACATCTTAAGAATGTATAATAGCTATTGTTTTGTAACAATTTAGCAGTTCTACTGTTTTATGTCCTAAAAATGTTAGATGCGATTACTTTTGAGCTGATCCGACTTTTAATTTAAACATGACATCACATGTATATTTACCTTCGATAACAGGAGTGGTCGTAAAATGTACTGTGGATGACTGCAATGCTAAAGGACAATGGACGCTGCGATGGAAAGATGAAAATACTTCTGTTAAAAAAACATGTAAAACAGCAGAGAAATGCCTGTTAACACTTAATCATACGGGAGATAGAGAAAACACAGATATTTGCAAATCACAGGAACTGAATATTTCATTGACAGTATCCTGTTCAAAGACGACCGATGGTTTGTAATTAACACATATGATAGGGTTAGACAAAATAATCTCATGTTGCATGTTAACAAAATGGATGTAACGATTAGTTAACATCCTCAATAGTTAATTTAAGCTGTGTTGTTAACAATATTTTATAGATATGACAGAAAATGCTTTATTTTGCCGAAATCAGTTAGTAACGCTATTAAAAATGAAATCAATTAAGACTTCGACTTTAAAACTCGTCGCTTTAAAACATTGCAATTTTATTATGCATTAGAAACAAACTATTGCAGGTAGTCAATCCAAGGAAAGTGGCATTCAGACGTTTTCGTTAACGTTCCCATTTTCTGTCAACAATGTACTTATTGGAACAGGCGTGATCTGTGGACTCTGCATCCTGTTTGTAATTGGAAGTAAGGATTTAAGTTCATGAATTATCTCATCTCTTTTATTGTTGAATGCAGTAAAAGTCATTTTTCTGCAAGCTGTCAGACCGTGACGTTTTTAAAGAACCCTTTGGAATAAACAATGATGTGTTTCCACTGCATTAACAAATGGTATCCTTAGCGTAAGAAGATATAAACAGTCCGTAAGAGATTTTTTTCATTTTTCTGTTTTGTTTTAGTTGGACATTACACTATTTTTAGGTAGGTTGTAAGTCTGATTTACATAACGGACAATTGCCATAATGGAATATAAATGTTTTGTACAAAAAACCATGAGGAAAAACAATAGCATTGTATCTATCTTTTCGAATTTTCTTTATTTGTATTTTCAATTCAATAGGATGTGTATATCTTAAACGGCAAAAGATTAGCGCAGTCAACATAACCGAAAAGTATGTATCATTTGTCATTTTGTTGTTTTGGTTCACAATCGTAAATGTCGGTTGCATGTTACAGAGCTTGATATATTTAATTGTTGAAATATAATGCTATTGATCCAGTACATTTTTATTCTGGAGATCAAGCAATGCTTTGTCTAATGATTCTTGAGAGCATATATACATGTTACTCGTATTAGTACTTATTAAACAATTGTTGCGTTCTTATTTCAGTGTTGAAAATCACAGCGGTAAGATTCTTTTTTATACTTTACTTTACTATACGTACATGCATAAATACTGTGTATACCCAATAAAAATCTGATCATCACCAGTGGATATCAATATCCATCTTTAGAGTTGTTTGTGCTTAGCAATGGTTATTTATAGTTTAGAATCTATATATCCTGTAAGTTACTTTACTTTCCCTTCGGGACGAAAAAAAGCAAATACACATTATAATCATGAAACATGCAAATACATTATATTAAACACCACAATTGATGACATACCATATCCAAATTCAATAAATAAACATATATAAATTAGCGGCATAACACATTCAAATTATTCTATAAACGTTTCCAAATTAAAATGCCGTAGTTTTCTTTAAATATACCACTATTTTTTTGTTTTATTTGATACACTATTGATAAGTTCAAGTTTGGTTTTGTAAGCAAAAAAAATGAAAGCATAAAATGAATATGTTTATGAAATATTACGATTGTGAAGATTGTTGCAACCTGGCGAATTCTAGGTTTGATCAAGTTAAGAAATTGTTTATTGCATTGCTATAATTAATAATATAGTGACCATTGTTAGCCACACAAACTTGTCAAAGACAGTCATTTAGGTATTTTATCCAGTTTAATATTATTGGTTCTAGATCACTTTATTCTAGTATAATAAGCTTGATCCCTCTAAATTGACTTAATAATATTAATTAATGATAACTGAATATAACAGTCCCCTCGTCGGACAATGGCGTGCTACACATAACAACAGAAGGAGTCCAGTACGCAGTCGTGCAGAGACAGGCGGCCACACGGAGGACTGAAACGCAGGTAACTCACTTCACGTTGCGATGTTATCCTCAGGTCAATGAATGTGATGCAATGTCATCCAAAAGTACAATGTACAATGAACACAAATGTTTGACGTGTTGGTTAGGACCACTTATATAGAGAACATCATAATTGCAAATGTTAAGGCAGGTGTGCAACCATTCATAAAGAATCCAACCTTCATGTCTGAAAGGTTTAATATATAACATAATACTTCCGGATGCCATGCAAGTTTAAACATACAAGGATCATTTTCCGATGGGCTCTGTAATTTGTAATACTAATATACAAACTTATTATGTCATTTGGTAATTATGACAATATATATATATTGCAGCAACGACATGATGACGACAGCCTAACGTACGCCGAGTTGGACATCAATTTCCTACAAGAGGCTAACGCAAGAGTTTCGTTAAGGAGATATAATATGCCGACGGAGTATGCTGACATTGAGTTCTCCTCAACACAGGAACCTGAAAAAGAAGATTGTGCGTGCCAAAATGCATCAGACGAGTGTAAAACTAGATCAAAAACCAAACTATGTTTCCCTGAGTGTCTTCAGTGACTTGAAGCTTTTACCCTTATAAATAAGAAGGCATAACAAATCCTCAAATATATTTTGGTTTCTATTTTACTGTCCGAATTCTTGCAAGGAAAAATGATACGCCGACGGAGTATGCTAAGTTTTCCTCAACACATATATCTGCTTAAGAAGATCATTGTACCACAATACATCAGCGAAGATCTAAATCAAAGACAAACAAATACAGAAAGGAATATTTTTGAAACAAAGACCAATTAATCAAAAACAAAATGAAAATATTTATATTATTAATAATACTGAGACTTTGATTGTTGATTTAACAATTTGATTTATTCGGCACTAAGAGTGGGCTTTTATTCATGTACTTTTTTGAATGGCAGTTTTTTCTCTTATTCATATTAGGACATTATAATTATTGAAACATTGTTTGGTTTCTGATTTTATTCCCCGAATTGACATCCATAAAACAGGTATACACTATTGTTTGTCAGGCAAACAAAGCATTAGGTTGCAATCATTTCAAACAATTCACTTCATATTATCACTAATTTATTTATAACAACAAGTTAATATTTGTTTTTTTATACATATTTCGTTTAGATATACTAGCCTAAAACATTCCACTATATAAGAGAGCACAGCTTTTTAAAAGTGTTACTATCTTTCATTAAAGGTACTTTTCTTCTTCATTGTTACTATTCTCTACAATGCTTATTTGTTTTGGAAAGTTATGGGACTATGATATCAACCATTATAATCTTCCCTCACATATTTTATTTAAAATTGAATGTTTTCTGACAGTAATGAATTATGTATTTGATAGCCATTGAATACGTTCGTTTGAATTCACTCCAAAACGATAGCGTCAGATGTCCTCCCAAAAACATGTGAACGATTGTGTTAATCTGCAAAACTCATATAACCTGGGTACAACAATATGTTATGTATATAGCTCGTCATTATGGTAAATATTCATTATATACTTGTGTTTTTGAATTCCCGAAGTTTTGTGACAATGTTGAGAACAAGAGAGTTAAGTCGAAATTGAGTTTTCTAATTTTGTTCCCCATTCCACCTTTTTAGTTTAAGATGTATTTAGTAAGTGTAGATCATTTTTTATGTTCCGTGATTTATCCACATAGTAAGTAGAGGTATGATATGATAAAACGTTGATTTTTACCCCAGTGTTCCAGTCATCAGGAATACTAAGAATGTTTGCGTGGTATTTTAAAACATCACTTGCATGTTCGATACATGTTACATACACCCTTGTCATACCACTTGTTTATTAAAATGCTTTGTTATTGGTTATTATAATTTGCTGTTGTTCCATATGATTTTTTTATAAGTGTATAGTACCCATGATTGTATTAAAGCCATTGATTTAATTAGATAAGTATTGTTTGACAAGTCCTTGTGGTTACATTTTTTGTTTGCTTTCGTCCCTAGGCTAGTGAAAAGCACACAATTTACAGTTTGTTATATATGCAACTTAGTGGAAGAATATATTGTCAAATATATTTTGGTATGAGAGTTTTTTTAAATATTTAACAAATGCTTGTAATTTTGTCTCGATATGTTGGGCTATGAGCCAAAATTTATTGATGTATTAATAAAAAACCCAATATATATATATATATATATATATATATAATTTCGTCTAAATTCATACAATTAAAACAAATAGTTTGATAACTCTTATTTATAATTACAATGATAATATGTACAAATAAATTTCAAACGATATTATTTATACAATAAAGTATATAATTATAATATATATTTTAAGTATTGTAATTATAAATAAGAGTTATCAAACTATTTGTTTTAATTTACATCCACCAATTTTGCATCATATGACTTACATTGCATGTATCGTTGGTCATATTGAACTTATTCAAAAATATCTGTACATATTGATACTGAATAAATCTTCTTTCTCTTGTTCTTGTAATATATTGACTAATTACTGGCGCATACACAGTGACGAAAATTGATAATTTAAAACTGAACGCTATCTAAGTAAATACTGGAACAAAGAAAAAGGAAAACAAAAGTTTACTGAACATGTCGTAACTACGATCACTTCACTGGTTCCTTCAACAAGAATCCATTGCGTGGTAACTCTTTCGGACTGATATATCCACCGCTGACGTAATGAAGACTGTAAATAGCACGATCGGATAATTCAAATAAGAAAATCAGCGGTTCAAGTAATTAACTCCAAGAAAATTCAAAGTTAGCGGAAACAACATCAATGACATATATTTCATACATTTTTGTTTGCCTCCGTGATTTAGGTTGGATTCACCTTTTATGTATAAGAAAACCGACAAAAACTTTAATATGAAGCCGCGCGCACGTTCACAGGCTTAACAAGGTCCATAAACAAAAGAAATACGATTCAGACGAAATAATCATACACAAAACTATCGTAACCTAACGGAGTTACAGTGAACTGTGCACCTCGATGCCAATATGTAATAAGTTCAAGTCTGGATTTGCAGGCAAGGTTCGATAAGTGAATGATTGGACACCATTAATGAGCTAATATAAGTGTTATATTTAAATCACAAAAGTTTAATTTAAGTGTATAAACGTATATTTGGAATTGTCAGATTTAGAGAAAAAATGAGAAATTGAATATGTCCTTTAAACTTCTTTACAAGTTCTTTATAATCCATTGCATGCATAAAGACTATATGGACTTTACAGTTATTAAAATGATAGATTATTGATTATCATTGAAATTTGGCATATACATACATGAATATGTCCAATATCCTGTATGAAATTGCCCAGTGACCTCCCTTGCCATCCGGCTCCCAAACCATAATGGTAGTTTTCTTAAGCAGTTTAAAATTGGCGAAAACCCTTTTTGTGATGCAACAATTGGCAAATACGGATATGCCTCGGGATGGCTTTGTATAGCCAAAAATAATTAAGAGCATATGTTTAACAATTTATCAGTAGGCTTGTTATGTTGTTCAAATTAAACTATTCTTTATAATGAATTCCCTACAAAAACGCTCTAAAACCGAAACATAATTACATTGTCGTGGTTTTCTGAATATAAACATACTTATACCAATGGTCTAAGTTAAAGAAATTTTAAGTAATGTCCATTGGTGTTTATCCTTAGTATGAATGTTCGAAAGCAATGTGAAATGACTGCAAGTTACCTCACGCAATTAACTGCTTGAGCGCAATATGTTGTGGAAAACGCAATGGAGTATTAGAGCTACGTACATTTCCGTTTCAAGCAAATTATTAAATCTGTAGAAATGCATCTAAATGTTCGCGGTTAGCTTTACATATTGCCATTAGACATAGCATATTCGAAATATTGTCAATCCATTCGTACGTTCAATATACAGTTTGTTTGCTGTTTAAATTATACAATGAAATGCGGGCCCTTTTAAACTTTAACATTATACGCGTACGTGTATAACTTGTACGAGATAATACATTCCATGTCAAGTCCTGAACGTTATTACACCAGGCCTAAGCAGTATAAGCTGTGTTATTTCTCTCTTTTTTGCCTGTAATGGGTATAAAATGAATGGGTTCGAGTATATCTTCGTCCGTACACGTTCACCTGGCATCCGGGTACAATGTTAGCGCCTGTTACCCAACCAATACAGCAATGCATTCTCATGATCGGTAACTTTTTATGTGTTTAACGTACGTCTACTTCTTGTCGAAATCAAGAGCCAGGGCTGTTACTTCAAACAACCATGTAGGCTTCGGATCTACTAATTTAAATGAATATATGCCTGAAACTAACTGTATTGTTTCATTATGTGAAGAGGTAAGCTATGATACTGACCAATCACCTTAAATAGTAATAAAACAAGCACCAATTTAACAAAACGAATAGCAAATGGTTTGGTCAATATTTATATATAATGTACTACGAAGTTGATCAATGATTAGTGATTAACATTTTATAGTGATAACATTTAATACAACATTTAGTTAAAACATCATTAAATGATATGTTTGCTCAATTTTGATGGACCTCTTTATAAGTTTTAAATGGCATATTAGAAATATTTTTCTTTTTTTAGCAAGAACCTAAACTATAGGGACTAAATTTTGTGCAGTGATACATAATGTAGACTAGTTTTCGTATACATGTACTAACACAAGAAACATTGCTGAAAGTCCATATGTTTTCAAACATGAGACAAAGACCAAATCAATTAATTGATCAAAATGTACTTACTGCCAAAGCAAGAGTTTAAAGTGCTTAATAGTCCAACTTCTTTACAGTCTTATAATATCATTGGCTATATATCATTGGTAAAAGGTTTGAAATGCCTTCCAATACCAGTTAATATATTAAGCTTTTTAGATTATGGCGAAGGAATACAAGAAACATTTCTAAAACAAAAGACTAAATGGCACCACATGTGTAAAATTAATTTAGTATACTCATATTACAGCGGATTGAAAAAAAGAGAATTAATCGGACCTAAATATTGAAAACGACCAGTGCCCACCAAGGCCATCAAAGGTGACCCGAATATTTTTTTGTAATGTTGCGAAAATGTAAAAGATCAGTGCTTTCTTTGTAATAATAAATCATGCCAACTTCATTCGGATATTGCTTTTTTGGCTAAATTGAGCGCTGGTGATCTATCATCCCAGGAGGCAAAGTTGTTTAAAATGTTACAGAGAATTGTATCGCAAAATGGTTACTGATACTGATGACGATGAGCAAAGTGAGTCAAAGGTGCATGTCACTCTTTATTTTTTTTTGGGGGGTGGGTGGGGGGGGGGTGGGGTGGGGGGTGCACATTGAAATTGCCGGTCTGAAAGCTCTTTGTAGTTGGTTGAAAGACAGTTGCTGGACAAATGCCATTGGACAGGCCAATATAGCAACTGCTTGTACTGCAGATTCTTTTCTAAAGGTATCATAAGGAAGTAGAACTTTCTATATACATCGGGTAATAGCACGCGCCTTGTAGTGTCTTATGTATCGGGCGTGTCTAGGCAGGGACGAACCAGAGTTTCAGGAAAGCAAGTTTGCAAATTGGTGATCTCAAATGGAATGTGTTTTTTCGTCCTTTCCGATTTGGTCTATCACACAGAGGTTAAAAATTACTGTCATGCTGTTTGTGGAGTCATTGCGTGAAGGTAGTTTCGCGTTATACATGGAAGCGCTCGTGTTGCTTGTCCCGTGTTTGTTTTGTTCTTGACCATTCAAATTATGATCGTTGGCTGCCCGTGCACATTCATGACATGATTGTCCTGAAACACAAAAACCCAGATTTTGCTATCTAGTTTGCACAAGGTAAGTGTATTGTTCACAAAACTCAACGAACATTCTCGGCAATTTCAATTGACAATGTACACCAACACAATAATTAACTCATTAAAGGTGATAGTGCAGATGTAGGGCTCACTGAAAAAGCCAATCAGCTGCTGCGCTGGATGGTTTCTGGTCCTGAATAAGCGCGAGTTGTGCAATAATTTCAGGCTTCCATCAACCAATTAAAGCAGGCGCAAAGTAAAGGTCCTGATATCATTAACAAATTTTGCTAAAAAAAGATTAACAAACACGTGTTCTTTTATTGACATATACCATTGCAGTTATAGGAAACCCATTTAATGACCATTCTTGAGATCCTAAGGTCTTATATAGTCATGTCAAGTACAAGACGGAAACCTGGAAATAATCGTTACTCATGAGAATTCTTCTTTCCGTCCTTGTTTGTCACAGTTTTGAAGCCTACGATTAGGTACCATGTCTGCTCTGGTATCTTGCCTACAACATCAGTCAAAACCCATTCTTGAAAAAACCTCATGTGTATGCATAAGTGTAAGGAGGAGCAGCCATAGTTAAGTCTAATACAAGTTTCGCTAGTGGGACGTGAGGCCAGACGAATGGTCCTATCAGATACAAAAATACTAGGTAACAGGGAATTATATTTGAGGGTAGCTGAAAACAAAACTAACCTATTTAAGTACCTGACAGATCAAATAGTAAATGTGGATCATGACAAACTAGTGGTAGCTAAACGTGACGAACATGTCATTTATTCTCCACAATATGACTGTAAGAACCTCGCTCCTTGTAGCCATGAAAAAACCCGATGTTAAAATGCTCATGTATCAGATTCTACAGATAAAGGCCTGAACAAGATAATGATACGGACTGTTAATACCGATATAGGCATGAGTATGGATCATGGATCATGCAACCCACCCCCCCCCAAAAAAAAAAAAAAAATAAATAAATAAATAAATAAATTTAAAAAAAAATCAAAAAAAAAATCGCATTCATGCCATATTGATTGATGATTTAATTATAAATAAAAATCAGTTCATTACTGTTATGTATGTTTTCTCGTGTTTTAATGAAATCCGAATCTATCTTAACCTAAACATCTTCAATACCGCTCTAAATGGCTCGGAATTCGGCGTCATAAAAGGAGGTATAACACCCTCTTTTATAAAACACATTTAGTAGTAATAACACTAGTGATATGTGTAGTGTTCCCTATTATATTTATTATATCAAACATACTAAAGTTTATTTATTTTACATGATAGTATCATATAATTCTAGATTAAAAAAAAGAACTATTTCTAGACTACTACTTAAAGTCTACAAACATAACTGACTTAGACTTTTTAACTATAAATGTAGCATTGCTAGTGTTACGAATATAAGCTGTTTGCACAAATTACGATCGATAAATGTTTAAGATTCAAATGCACAGCACACATAGGTTTCGAGTTTTGTACAGTTTAGTACGGTGTTTCACAGTGTGCGGTAGTAAACAAACAAAACTCATTTTACGAATTGAGTAACATGAAGTATAGATATGGCAATGAAATTGTGTTTGAATTTAGTTTCTGTGTGGATTTTTGCACAAATGTTATCATGTAAGTAAAAACTAATTATCCTGTACATAAACCTCATTTTTCCTTTTTACAGCGAGTCGAATTTAAATACATTAATGAGGAATGTCTGTAAATGAAACCCATGTACGTCATGTAAGTCATTTCTGCACTATATACATATTATTAGATGTTTACGATACAAACATATAAATGTCTATTTTTCCAGAATTGATTTAATCATACAGAGTGCTTTAAAATACGACGCATGAAAATAAAAAAGTATGGACACGTATGCCCCCACCTCACTCAAAAATGTATGCGTAATAACATAATATTACAATAATATTTGTCAATGATTTCAAACGGATTTAAAAACATGAATTTGTGGAATAATGAAGGATATGTCATATAATTAGCATGTAGTCTGAAAGTGATAAAATGAGATATAACAAAATGGTTTAGAATGGCATTAGCTGCGAAAAATAACGAGTGACTGGAAATCAAAATAGCAAACCTTTTCGTACGTGTTTCCAGAATAAGCCTGCAATTTTTCCATTCTTCAAATATTTCCTGCTTTACACCGGCTGATTGTGATGTTTATTTCATAAGTGAGCACAGCTAGGGTCGATCAAACCTAGTAGCAGTTTCATAAGAATCGCGGCTTGAATGACCCTAGCCATTTCGCTGAATAATTAACATTTCTCATCGAATAAAGTAAAACAAAACGTTTTAACAGAACAATTCCTTTTCTCGCTGCATTATGACGTTTACCGATGTAAACATCCGATACGGTTTCGGGTAGTGCTCGTTACTGAAACACGGAAGGTGTCATTCTTGGTAAAACTAATTTTACTGTTGCACCGATAGTTCCATTTTAATCCCTATAAAGCTTTTAATAATGTTTAAATGTTTGTCACCAAGTATACGGCGGCCATTTTTATTTTCGTGAAAAAGACGTCAGTGTACACGTTCTCGTATTCGTCAGGCAATTATGCCATAATCGCCCTGACGTACCGTGATAATCTCACGGGCGGATACGATAATCATTATTGTGGGAACAAATTTGTATAGTAAAATGTTACTATTTATAGTAACATGTGTATTATCACGCAGTAATCTCCCTTTAAAATTCCATAGTACGGTTAAGCATATTATTGTTTTGTTAATAGAAATATTCAACCGATGCATACAGTTTTATTGAATATTAATCCGGATTAACACGGGTATAAATGTTTGTTTTTGGAGATGGCCGCTTCCGGTTAACGTTTCATTTACAAAAGGCAAATGTTCTTTTAATAATATGCCTACCATTCGACTGAGCAGTATGTTACATGTATACATTTTGGAAATGCTGGATAAGTCTGACGATCATAAAATAAATATACCGATGTCTAAGCCTTTTAGCGTATTTCTGGGTTCAAAGGGTTATTATCTCATAATCACGATAATCACAAATTAAAACTGCCATGATAACCATTAACACAACAGGAATTGTTAAGGGCAGAAAGTCATTTATGACGAAACACTTCACAAAAAAAGAATTTTTGACAAATATCAGCCATAAAAGGTAACACTGGAAAACTAGGTAAGTAAGGCTACTCTTAAATCTGATTTCATCTACACAATACTCTTGCAGGACTTTAAGACAACGCCCTGACCATTTTATACAGTTACTAGTATTTTAGGTAGACAAGTTGTAACAATTAAGAATTTTCTAACCGCTTGGTTATTATTTATAATCATGAACTCAAATAATATGTTGTTCTTAAATTAGGTTCTAATTTACCAAGAAGATTGAGTTATCCTTTTTTTGTGAGTATTATTACAAAGTGTGAAGTACCTTTAAACAGGTTATTTTCATAAATAATAACTCATTACTAATTTATTTCAGAAATATTAGGAATTGAGGTTTCCTCTTGTGGAGGAATGACAATAATGTTGACAATTTATCTATATCCCCTGAAACCTTCGAACTTTTTTGAATGGTGTTTTTTAAAGTCAATTTTAAAGTATGGAAAAAGTATGCTGCAAGCTTAAATTCAATTTTCGGGCAAATGTCGGCGAAATCTTGTCCTTTAACATTTTTGTCTCATTTAAACAGTATTATTTCATAAACATATATTTCAAATTTCATGTTCATTGCTATACACACTGGACCGCTAATTGTCACAATAAACAAGTACAAAAATACTTTATCTATGTTGTACAATCAGATTTTGAAGGAATTATACCAACAACGTTCTTGGGTGATAAACGCAAAAAAGTAAAATGTCCGCCTTACTTCTAAAATAAATGGATATGGAGCAAAGTAATTATTGCAACAAATACTTTATCATATAAAAAGTCCTAAATTGAAACGGAACATTCTGACACCTCAAAAAGTAATTTCTCGAAACCTTTCTGTACTTCAATATGTTTTCTTTTTCATGTAAATTAATTATTTATTTGTCATGGAACATGTTGTATCAATTTCAAGGTATTTCGTTGAGATATTGAAGGGTTTTTGACTGATGGAGGAGAAATTAGATTTTTTCCCTCTATTTTATTTCAATGCTCTATGATAATGTTGAAACACATGTATTGATTCTACCATCCCTGATATTTCTTCGAAGAAATAAAAACTGAATTTATATATCTATTAGTCAGCAGGAGTATTGATTTTAATTTTTCCAACCTCATTCGCCTACCTTTTAAACATTACATATGGTATTTGAAGAAATCAATTGAATGATAGTATGAAGTTAGTACTAAACGAAATATAATTCACGTACAAGCGTTCCACCGGCAAGCCGCAAATGGACAATTGATACAACATGTGTATTTAAGGGTGAATTACCACAGTTGTTATAATAGAAATGTTACGAGTATTAAATATTGCTACCGTCCGGAGACCAAAAAATCCCTGTCCATTTGGTCTCGATTTACTTAGACTTCTTTGATCGTTAATGGGTCATTGTTAACTGCTAAATGATATTACGTCAAACGATGGTGAAATATTTAAAGGGAAACTGTAATAACAATTTGTACTCATCTTCTGCATGATGTGCGAAATATATGGTATTTTGGTTTAAGATATTTAATTAAGATTTTCTTTTAATGCAAATTAGCTAACGGTGTACTAAGTTGCGCTGTTTAGTTTTCAATTAGTGCTGTTAGGAACTTCTTTGGCGTATTTTGCGATGGTCTAAGAGGCGAGCCATCTAACACTTGTTTGGTATTTTATTTTACAATGTTTGACTGACCATGCAAACAATCATGGTATTCGTTGCATGGTCAATTTCTGACACAAAAAGTCCAAGGTGTAATGGACCACAACGTGAACAATAAAACGAAAGTTATTCCGACATATTTAAACATTCTCTCAAATTATGGTCACCTTGAGCTCGGCATGATTTAATTAAGGCTGCCAGTACGTTGGTTAGACTGCACATGGTCATTGTCCTAAAATAAAATAATAGTTTAATTAATTGTGGCCAAAAAAGGAGACTGCAATGTTATTTAAATAAAGATATTGTATACATGCAGTCTCAAAACACGCCAAACAAAACGGCCAAAATTAACCAAAAGAGTTAATGCTTAATTACTTAAAATATACACTAGCGGAAAAAGTAAAAAGTAACTGAAAAGTAAGAAATTTGTCGCGCAATCTATGATCTTCACACTATGGTATACACTAACGGTAAAACATGTAGGCAGTCTGTTTTCTTTACACCAGCAATAAAAATATGTAGTCTGTCTGTGTTCTTTACACCAGCAAAAAAACGTGTAGCCTGTCTTTGGTCTTTACACCAGCAAAAAAAACATGTAGTCCGTCTCTGGTCTTTATACCAGCAATAAAACATGTAGTCTGTTTCCGGTCTTTACACCAGCAATAAAACGTGTAGTCTGTCTCTGGTCTTTACACCAGCAATAAAACATGTACTCTGTCTCCGATCATTACACCAGCAATAAAACATGTAGTCTATCTCTGGTCTTACACAATCAATAAAACATGCATTCAATCTCTGTTCTTACACCAGCAATAAAACATTTACTCTGTCTCTGGTCTTTACACCAGCAATAAAACATTTACTCTGTATCTGGTCTTTACACAAGCAATAAAATATTTACTCTGTCTCTGGTCTTTATACCAGCTATAAAACGTGTAGTCTGCCTCTGGTCTTGACACCAGCAATAAAACATGTAGTCTGCCTCTGGTCGTAACACCAGCAATAAAACATGTAGTCTGCCTCTGGTCTTAACACCAGCAATAAAACATGAAGTCTGCCTCTGGTCGTAACACCAGCAATAAAACATGTAGTCTGCCTCTGGTCTTAACACCAGCAATAAAACATGTAGTCTGCCTCTGGTCTTTACACCAGCAACAAAACATGTAGTCTGTCTCTGTTCTTAACACCAGCAATAAAACATGCAGTCTGTCTCTGGTCTTAACACCAGTAATAAAACATGTAGTCTGTCTCGGTTCTTAACACCAGCAATAACACATGTAGTCTGTCTCTGTTCTTAACACCAGTAAATAAAACATTTACTCTGTATCTGGTCTTTACACGAGCAATAAAATATTTACTCTGTCTCTGGTCTTTAAACCAGCTATAAAACGTGTAGTCTGTCTCTGGTCTTTACACCAGCAATAAAACGTGTAGTCTCTCTCTGGTCGTAACACCAGCAATAAAACATGTAGTCTGCCTCTGGTCTTAACACCAGCAATAAAACATGTAGTCTGCCTCTGGTCTTTACACCAGCAATAAAACATGTAGTCTGCCTCTGGTCTTAACACCAGCAATAAAACATGAAGTCTGCCTCTGGTCGTAACACCAGCAATAAAACATGTAGTCTGCCTCTGGTCTTTACACCAGCAATAAAACATGTAGTCTGTCTCTGTTCTTTACACCAGCAATAAAACATGTAGTCTGTCTCTGTTCTTAACACCAGCAATAAAACATGCAGTCTGTCTCTGGTCTTAACACCAGCAATAAAACATGTAGTCTGTCTCTGGTCTTAACACCAGTAAATAAAACATGTAGTCTGCCTCTGGTCTTAACATCAGCAATAAAACATGAAGTCTGCCTCTGGTCTTAACACCAGTAAATAAAACATGTAGTCTGCCTCTGGTCTTAACACCAGCAATAAAACATGCAGTCTGTCTCTGGTCTTAACACCAGTAAATAAAACATGTAGTCTGCCTCTGGTCTTTACACCAGCAATAAAACATGTAGTCTGCCTCTGGTCTTAACACCAGCAATAAAGCATATAGTCTGCCTCTGGTCTTTACACCAGCAATAAAACATGTAGTCTGTCTCTGTTCTTAACACCAGCAATAAAACATGTAGTCTGCCTCTGGTCTTTACACCAGCAATAAAACATGCAGTCTGTCTCTGGTCTTAACACCAGTAAATAAAACATGCAGTCTGTCTCTGGTCTTTACACCAGAAATTCAAAACAAGGAGTCTGTGTCAGATCTATAAACCAGAAATTCAAAACATGTAGTCTGTTTATGATTTTACACCAGCAGTGATATCCTGTTTGTCGCAGACCTTAACACCAGCAAGTTATAACGAATCGTCTGCCACTGTTTTTTACACCAAAAGTAATAACATTTCGCCATCCACTGATTTTAACACACAAGATAATAACATGTCGTTTGCCGAAGATCTTTACACCAAAATTAATTACATGTCGTCAGCCTCTAATATTAACACAAAAGTAATAAAAATGTCTTCTGTATCTGATCATCATTAAAAACATTTCAAAGTTTCAACAAACACTTACTTACAATTCAATTTAATTCAATTCAAATACTTACAATGATCGATAATCAAATTCTTTGAATTGTACGAATCTCTGTTGATTGAATTAAAGATATTGGAATTAAACGCATATCATATAGAACTGATTTATACGAAACAAATTTGCAACAATATCTGATATATTATTATCATAAACGTTGAAAGAAATAGAAATAAACTTTGAAAATAATAGGTTTACACAGCAATCAGTCATGAACACGAATCCAGTGATCGGTGGAAGACATTAGTCCGTTTTGCTACCATCCAAGTAAGTCCTCGAGCAATAGTAGTATGCGGGCTTTGAAGTGTCACAAAGTTTGTAGTCACATTTCACATCAAAATATCAAATTTCTGGTTGCAACCTTTCTTCTCTAGCAGTCCTTCTTATCAGAATGATATGGACACTCGTCAGACTTCTAATGATGTTTCCGGGAAACGTTATCCTTGATGTAGCATGTCGCGCAAACGGAACGTTTCTCTACTCGTATGTATACAGTGTGTGGACTAGAATCACTGCACTCACCACGCTAATACTTAGAACAGAACAAAGAATGTCCCTCTTTGTTAATCCGGCTTGAATTTTCACTACGACGCGTATCCTGACTACGAATTTCAGTGGTATGTATGAGCGAAACACATAAGCGATTTCAGGTGAAGTAACCTATACTTAATCTCTCCATTCACACTCATGGCTGTGTTTTTAGAACATACATGTGTCAAAATAGAACAATAGCCGGCCACAAACTGGGACATACTCAAGTCATTATAGTCAATGTCTGAATTGCCAGATATTTGAGCCGGTACAAACGCATGGGGCCATAACTGGGGGCGAAGAACTGAAATATCAGTTGATTTCGCAGATTTACCTGATGTCAACTTTTTGAAAGGTGTTATACACGTTGTTATCTCATGTTGTCGCGGAACGTAATCACGGTCACGTCCAAGAGAAAAAGAAGCCAGCTGCTGTTTCAACTGATCAATCGGTAAAAGACGCATTTTGTCTCCATGGGCCCTTTTCTCTTCAACTTGCCGTCGTAAAATGTCCCTCTCTTTAAGCAGATTGTTTAAGTCAAGTTCGTTCGATTTCTTTGTCGATATTTCTCTGGGAGTAAGTTTTGGCAATTCCCGGGACAATAGATTTACTCCATAATGTTATCAATCTGTAGGTACAAATATTTGGTTAACTGTTATAGCCTTATGTCATCTAAATAATTTAATATGGATTAGCTGATTTTTAATATGAATAGATCACCACACCAATCTGGGTTTAATGTGTTTGTACCTACATGCAAATTAGCGGAAAAACCTTTCTCACTGAATTCCGGATAACACCTTTTCCTGTAGGTCGCGGATAGAACCTTCAAATATTCACTGCATTCTTCAACCACGAGACGCCATTTTTCAAATTTATTATCTTCACAATGACCGCTCGGCTGGAGGCGCTTACAATGATTTAAGCGCTAAAACACAGCGCCACCTATTTGAGAATTATGGGTAAAGAGTGACGTCAGAGAGCGCTTAATTATTATCGTATTTATGTCTAAATACTTAGATGTTTCACGACAACCATTTACTTCTGTGATTTAAAACTGGCAGATGTGTATTCCAGTGTAATGGTCTCGACGTGCTTGTCGAAATCCTTCACCCCCATCCTTCCTTCGAAATTATCTAGATGCTGTCAAACGTGGCACATATGCCTGAGGTTACCATTATAGCTCATCCACGCCGTTCACAGTATTAAAAATATTTTCCTTTTTCTGTGTACTATTACTTATGCCGTTCATTTTGATAGAAAACTCCTAAAATGAATATTTTTAAATGAACCCTGATTTTCAAATTTTTGAACGAAACAAATATCATTCATGTGTTTCCTAAACGAAAACATTTTCAGAAAACGATTTTTCTGGAATCAAAATACGAAATTTTAGACGTATCAATGCCTTTAGACCATTATAATAATTTATAATATTTAGATGTAAATATAAATACTACTAAATAATTTCAAAAGTTATGCGGTTTTATCAAACGCTATATATTTTCCTCTATTGTTAAGCTTTATTCATCCTTTTATCAGCTCTATGTTACGATCAATAGATTCCTCTGCATACGTTGGAGGAATTATAACACAATGCTAAGTTGATGTTCATTATGTGCCGCGTTAGGGGCCCGAACCAACGACTCTGGGATCATGAGCTTGAAGGGCTAATTATTGAACTTGTCGACTTGTTGATCCTATCGCAAACTACAATACTGTACATTGCCATTTAAATAAAAGTTTGAAAAAGAAGCATAAACAACTTAGATTTTTACGAGATTTCTAACGATGACCGCTATCTCTCCAGTTACCTCAAGATACTACAACAATTTGTCAGCATTATAGTTACAATATTTATGAATGAATAGCGGAGTAATGTATCCGCATTGTACTTTTTGCCTTTCTTCAATAACCTGTGTCGCAAGTGAAAGTAGTGTTTTTATTAATATATCGGATTTTAAAAGTATGATAACACTTTCTTTAAGGATAGGTTCCAAACAAATGTTCCCAAATCCAAACAAAAACTTGTCTTAGAAAAAATGTAAAACGGAAACTCCAACATCAGAATGTTTACACACTTTTTGATGTCAAATATTTAAAAACAAAAGGCATCTTTCAACTGTCTTAAAGCCCTTTACCTGATGTTAGATCTTATATTTGACAAGTTTGAAGTTTCAGGTAATATAAGCATTAACGGCAAAACATACGCCTTTAGCAATTAACACAAACATAAAAAATAGGATATGCTCAAATTGTAAAGTTTGCAAATAAAAATGCGTTTGCTAAGTACAGTATTTATAAAGCAAACAAGTTGAACTAGAGGGCTACGAAATAACTGCATAAATACTGACGGGACGTCTTAAAATAACAATATTTATATACTGAGACAAACATCTTATATTATTATCATTATTATTATTATTTGTTGATGCCATCATTAACATAAACGCTTCCAAAGTGTTCCATGGCAGGCAAATATAGTCTTGTAGATGTAAATCAGAGTAAAACGGACAACATTACATAAAGTGGTACCATGGTCCTAACTCTTTAAAAGTTATTATTCACTTTAAAACACAGATACATGATATTGAGGAGATTTGCAGTACACAGCAACTAAAATGGTTATTTAAAGACTCATTGTCCATTGTTGAATTGTAATCCTACGTCATAGGGCGAAGTTAATACTGTTCTTTATTCGGTGGGAATTGTGTCAGTCTGAGACTTATCTTGTTGATATTTATTTTGAGACCCCACTAGCGAGAATATATGTCCTACATCAATATGTGCTTGAAGTCTTATAGGAGCAGTAGTGAGAAATATCGTCTCGAACAGTTACATGTACTTATACAGCATTTGTATATCATTTTGGTAAGAAACTCACAATCTGTTTGATCCTTAATATAGTATATGAACAAAATATTAAAAGAAAAAAAATGGGTCCTCTTGATTCAGTTCAAAAGAAATATTAAACAGTAAAGAATATAACTAATTATTAATAGCTTTACCACATGCCTAAACATTGGCATAAAGAGACTTTAACATTTTTTTATTTTACTACTTTTAATTGATTGAACTTATTTTATCCACAAAGCATCATGTATAAAATATCAAGACAGGTGGGTGGGTGGCCCATCGGACGGACTTATATAAGTCACTTTTATACATTCACGAAATATATAGTCTAAGAAATAATACATACATTTGTAAGTTACAAAATCACGCTTAAAGAGTTAAAGTATTTAAACAAAAAATCAAAAATAAAAGCATGAAATAATTCTGACAGTTTGTGACAGTAAACGCATAAAACATCATATAATTATACAAAAGCTTGATATAATTGTTATAATCATATATTTATTAAGCGACTCCTGAATTCTAAGATTTCATGACCAGGTTTTGCACAGTGTTAAACATTTTTTTTCATCGAAAGTAGGAATTAAAGCTTTTCGATCTCATTTAAAGTAACTCACTCATGGTTTGAAAAATGCACTTTTTTTAATTACGAAATAAAGAGTGGCAAATCATAAAGAGTGTTAAAACAAAAATACCAAAAGCTGGAATCCTTCAGCAAATGTTGATATTTGCTCAAATATCGTATTTGAAGACCACAATTTTCATAAGCGTAAATTACGGCTGTGGTGTTGCGTGATTGGTTGGTTGACATTATCACGTGATGTTAAGATTGTTAATCATTAAAAGGTAAACATATCCACCGCTCTTGTTAAAGACCCGGTGGCCGTGCGGACTCGCCGTCTGTTTTACAATTTGTTCTTGGCTTTTCCGGCGTTTGAGTTCGAACCCCACTAAAACCAACATATTTTTTATGCTTTAATTGTATTTTTTTCTGCAATTCCGATATCTTAGAGTAAAATAATGATAAAGTAAGTGTTTTCAGATGCATTATCGGGACAACTAATTTTTGGTCCAAAACATGAGCGATTCAATATAATGAACTTAATGTATCTGAACATAATTTTTTAAGGTCAAAAATACTTTATGTCATTATTCAATGGTCTATGCAGTACAAATGACGTCCATCTTGTACCGTGTTTGAACAGAAAAAACTGCCTGTAGGAAATGATTGATAATAACGTCTAGATTTTATTTTAACGCATGCAATTCTAGCAAACGCACGTTAAATAATTACTTTAATCTCTCTGCCATGGTATTAGGATAAATGCAAATCAAATAGTTTTGGGGTATTGATTTGAAAATGTAATATCCACATGATATCTTCAGATACGTCGATTAATTTGTAAAAAAACTTTATTAAAACAATAACTTCCATTGTCTCTAGCAGGATTTTACAATATTGCATTTTAACCGATGTGATTATATTTTGTTGTTGCCCTTGGTTACTGTAACAATGTAATAAAGGTTGCTGTTGTTGAAGTTATGAGGTATTGCAATTAATTTCAAGTATTACAGTGTTTGTTTCTTTCAGGTACCTCTGCGTTCGCCATCTCTGGTAATGGCATGGGAACTAACGGGGAAACAGTGTCTCAGAGTGCAAACTTGAAACTGATTTGTACCTCAACAAGAAATGATATTAAATGTGTAAGATGGTACCACAAAACACACGGTGATAGTTTATACCAAACCTCAGTATCAATTCTTATGAATTCAGATGGAACATGCGAATTTGACCCGACTTACACAGTTCCTGCCAACATGAAGTGTGATTGTATGAACATATCAATGTACACATGTACCCTTATCAGCGTGCAGGAGGACATTAGGGGCGATATGTGGAGTTGTAGATTTGCATACGGCACTCAAAATATGTTGAAGTTTTCTTATACAAATACTCTGACTATTGATTTGGCAGGTAAGAACATATTTATGAACAACAATAACTTAATACATTATTTATATTTACATTTCGAACTTATTCATTAACAAACAGTTGAACTTTATGCGACTCAGGGTCAAAAACGTTACCGGTATCTGTATGCGTTTGCCACACATTTTTAATGTTTGAATAGTATTATATCTAGAAAGAGGAAGTTGTGTATATCGCATATACATTATATTACAATAAGGAAAAAATTCTCATGCACCATCAATTGCAACATATAGCTTTGAAATAACTCAAATGTACATAATTTAAGTAAATAGTGGCTCTGACACACACAAATGATTTGACCTATTCAGTTTATTATCACAAAAATTGGCGTTATGTATCAAAGACGCTGTAAAATTAAATATTCCTTTTTTAAGGATAAGAAAAACAAAATGTATCTGAATATATTTTTAATTTCATTGCCTATACATAAATGCTCCATTACACACATATCTACTTTAAATTTGAAAAATGTCTTAAAGCATCGTTGACAATCTATGCAAACAAAACATCAGTAACGCTTCATTTTCGTATTCCGTTATGTATACATGGAGGGTCGTGGTTACGGATCGTAACACCTCCTGAGGTTAAACACATTTCGTTGGAGAACGTCAGTTAGCTGTGGAGTTTTCAGAATGTTGATACATTTCCGAATGACAACATTCATTCCAGTTAAAACATAGACGCATATCAAGTGAGTTCTGTAAAGTTGAATTGAGCGAGTTTCCAAATGTCCATTTAAAAATAGGAACTGAAACGAGTAATTCCACACACATGATAATGTAAACGTGCTCATTGATCTGGGAATGGTACACCAACACCACTTTTCAAAACGATATCCGGACATGACACCATGCATATGTCAGATTCGCCAAAACGAGTAGAGTCCCTTATCATTTGCTACAGATTGTATTGTTTACATACTAATTATTTAGACGAGATACTCATTCGTTCAGGTCCATGTCGAAATGTCATAAAATAATAAAGAAGTCTCTTATATTGGTATCAATTGCAAAATGGATAGAGTTGTTCAGTTGATCAAAATCATTATCGTTTAAGTTTGGAGTTTTATACAATTTGCCAAATATTGAAGACGCATGTTCTTTGTACGCAGTTCAGGCCAAATACATCTTTGTCAAAGATTTAGAAATCCAGCTGTTCTAATATAAACACGCCTGACTTCACGAATATGACATATGGAAAATGTGGATAAGTGGGTCTGTTTCTTCTATATGAGACTTGGACGGAAAGGTACATCAAGTCCATTAAAGCGGTGCAATTCGTGAAGCAAGTCTCAGTTAAACCAAGATTGTTAAAACTATGTTAATACATAAACAGAACGTCTGTCTTACCTAAAACACTCTGAACATATTAATGGATTATCGTTAAGCGCTTAGAACTACATACTTCAGAAACACTACAGAAAACTACATGGACAAGCCAAGAAGTCAATCATCAAAAAATAAACCCTCTATATGGCCAAAACGGCAGTGGCTAAAGAAACATATGTACACCACATACAAACGTACAAATTATTACAGATATCACGCGCATTAAATAGCTAAGAAATGGATGATGACTAGGAAGAAATAGGACCGGGTTTTTCATGTATGTAGTACTACAATAAGTTGATTACATAAACAAGTATTTCTACTACCATTATAAGATAGTGCTCACATGCAATTGTCAAGCAGAAATCCAACACACGCAGAACACTATATTAAATGGACAAGGAATTCAAATTGTTACCTCTAACAAAATATTGTCAAGATACTGTTTAAGAAAACTATACGTTTATAATAAATAATTTTGTATCTTTCTGGTGAAAGTATAATATGTTTCTCATTTGGAAATCAAGTTATGAATAAGTATTGTTTATTTATTTCCGAATGAAAAGAATACTTATAAAAGTATGTTGTGAGTCATTTAGAGAGGTTGAATGGACTGCTCGTAAGCGGTAAAAACAATTATATAATTAATGCACATTCTGTTTCTTAAATATTCATAATCTCAGACACATACAGTATCTGTCTCTGATTTGATCGTGTTGATTTCGATTAGCTGTACTCTGTGAGTGTTTCTTCATATTTTTATTGCACTCTTTACATTTGTGCAAAATTAATGTTTCCGGATGAGAAAGTTCACACGTACACGGGAAAGTAAGTCCTCATATGCTTGAAAACCCAATCTAGGGGATGATATATACCTATTGCAAAAGTTCGTCAAAATGCCGTTATTACTATATCGACGTATTGGTTTTTATAGAACAGGTCTTTAGTTTTGTTTTTTTGGTGAAATCTTGGTAGTGACATCAAGTTTTCAATGTTCTTTTCAGTTGGAATAACGTCAGCAAATATTACCTCTCCTATCATCAACCCCGTGTCCGTTATAGAAAACACAACAATAATTTTCGAGTGTCAGACGTCCACTGGGCGCCCCGAAGCCACTATCGCTTGGTACAAAAACAACACAACTCCTGCTACGCAAATAACCTCACATACAGATACGTCATCAACACAGCAGGGGGATATGTTCGTGACGCACGGGACCCTCATCCTTAATTTGCAAAGATATGACCAGGCATTAGGCGTGTACTGTCGTGCAAGTAACGGGGGGCGGTGGTTCACTTCTGAGACAAAGGAGATCAATGTTCTATGTAAGATGACGTTAATTTATCATAACTGGTAACCCTTATTTGTTAATGCATTTCGGGAGACGTTCATTATTTATTCTAACGGAAGATATATAAGTCCTACTTCACAAAAATTTTCATGATGTATTCGACAATCCGATAAAACTTTATCCTAGTGCCCATAAAGCGAAACAATTTAGGTTTATCGAAGAAAGGAATATATTATAGCTAAATTATATCACAACCATTGTATTGTGCAGTCTAAATTTGTTCAGTTCATATGTGATTAATATGCGTTTTATAGGTCTATACTAGTTTTATTTTCATAGTCCATATGTATTACTCAATTTACTGTCCGTATTGAAATTAGAATAAGTGTATCCGAGATATCCCTTATGTATAACTTCCGTTTCCGTCAATAGTGGCCTCCCTTTATTTATTGTGATGAAAAAACAGAGAGCTTCAAAAATATTTTTGATAACAGATCTGTTTCATTTTGTCGCTGTAATTGGAATATGTTTGTACAACCATAAATTTGATAGTTAGACAAGTAATAATACGGATTTTTAGTCAAATCAATCGTCTTATTATTTTTGTTATTGCTGTATTTAAATTGAAAAGTTATATATCATGGGATAGTCAACCGATTGAAAGTTATAATATTATAAAAAATAGTTTTGAGAAAAAACAACATTGTATGAGCTTTATCCTTCTCGTGATGTTTTGGACTAATGATTGTTTGGAAATAGGAAAACAATAGTGTTTACCAGAAGCTAGTACGTGGAACCGGTAAGTAAGTGTTTAAGTATTTTACTGTAGGAAGTCAATCTAATAGTTGGATATCAGTGAGTCTAATCGTTTGAGACGAATAGGTGGTTGACTCGTTGGTGTGTGACGGTGAACACCATTCGGGTCTATAACCTTAACAAATCCATAGGCCCAAATTATATTTCATAGGCCCTAAAAAGATTGTAAAACAAATGGAACAATAGCGATTTGACCACTTTATAGAGAATGTAATGCTTTTATCTTGTAAACAATGACAAAAAAACACACAATAAACACATGGTCCTCAGCCATCTTCACATCATCATCAGCATCTGAGTCCTCGGAGTCTGAGCTGTCAATCTTCTTCCTCTGAAACATACGTATTATTATATTGAACGACTCAATGATTTAAGTACCATATACCGTTCAAGTATGTAGGTTAATTCATTAAAATACTATCTATCGCCTTTTGCTTCGGTGCAACTCTGGGCTAAGCATCTTAGCAAATTCCAAAGATAAGAAGAGACAAAATGAGCATATATCAAACTATTACGGAAAACCCGTTGGTCAATCAGTACACGACGTAGTGAAATCGGAAGTTAACCGGAGATGGCCGAGTTGTAACGATCAATGCACCTGGAATAATAATTATTCAATAAAGTGCAAACATGTCATGACATCTAATTGATGCTACCGAAAGGTGATAATGGAATCACCTGGTCAAATATGTCTCTCACTTCAATATCAGTCATTTGCCAGGTCAAAGACCATCATAGCCAGTGTTATGCATACTTTCAGGAACACAATAAGTTCTGATTGACCGCAAACCGAAGAATACAAACATGAACAAATAACAGCTCTTATATTTGTATATCTGTAAAATTTCATATTATAACATTAAATTTGGGTTTGCAAACATATATTCGCGACTGGGCTTGATTAATGTTTAATTCTAAACAATCAAAAACGTCGCGGAAATATGACAAACGTATTTCTTAATTCAAGGCGCGGCTATTTTTGTTAATTGATATGAGATACATTTTCTACATGAATAATTTCATGGTTTTTAAGACATTAAATCTGTTATGTACCTGATATCGCATTCCGTCGCTGAAAATTGATCAACTGGCTCTGTTATCGGCTATCCCCTCGTGACATCATCAAATGGCAGATTATTTAAAACAAGGTATGAATGTAATTGAAAGGGTGTATATGTTAAAGCGTTACCATTCAATACTAACGGTTTAAGAAAAATGCATAAAACATCAATTTTTGAACTTAAATATTAAAATCTGCGATCTAATGTTTTGTAAGCAGTCTTATATAACTGGTTTCCATGGATTTTCGCAAAAATTGGCTCGTTCCAAGACAAAAAATAAAAAAGTTGTCAAAACGTTCAATCTGTGAAAGTGCAGCTTTAAGCGTGATAACAATATTTTTTTTCAAAAAAATCGCATACAATCTCACAATGTTCTGTAATAGGTATTTAGGTGTTTAAATATACTCGATTAAGGTAAGAACTGTCGTCGTTACTACGATTACATTTAAAATAGTATTTAGTTTATTTACACACATGCAATTCCTTATTGTTTATACGTGGACACTTGAATACTCGCCTGGTTTGTGTATTCATTGTGACTTTTAGCTTACACACTCTGCATGTTCAACATGTTTGTGTATGACATGCATGGCTACTGAATATTCAACGGCGTCATAAAGTTTTAATTAGGCTGAACTGTTGACGAACGTCCTGTAAAACACAATTAGTCATACATTTTGTTTTACTTTTAAGAAACCTTGCGTATTCATATATTTTAACAGTATTAACGTATCTTTAGAAACTGTAAACTTTGGTGTAAAAATGGTCATTTCATGTGTAATGCATATTCCACATGCTAATCAAGTTCGAACGTCGAAAGTTTAACTGGCAGAAGAAATAAGACAATCTATGAATGAGTTAATTTAAGTGGTATATGCTACTTGTATTATTGCTGATAGCTTCGCTCTCATAATGAATAATTTCAATAACAATTGGGTGCAGAAACATATATATATATATAAATTAAATTTAATGTCATAAACATTAACGAAAATATTCAATAAATTTAAAATTTACACTTTTCAGTTAAACGCTATCTAACGAAATGCTATCGGTCAGCGAATTTTCAGTTATTGAACTATGCTTTTCAAAGTTCAGGGTAAGCCTACTTTATCCATTTATATTTTTTCGCCTTCGTCATAAATTATTATCTAATACTTCCGTTACTAGTCGATTACAATCGTTTATGTGCATTTTTTAATACCAAGTCGACATGTATTTTGCATTATTATAATTATTTTATGAACACTGCCATAGAGTCGACATAACAGTTGAAAAAATCATCGGTTCGACAATTTTTTACCATATAAATCTGATGGATATGCCTTTGATTAAAATGTTTCTCTAAAGTCAGGTAGCAAACTACGATAAATACGGAAATAACAGTTCTAATTACATTTAGAGGAAACTGGGAATACAACATCGGCGGTAAAATTTGAAACAATACACTGATTAAGCATTAAAAACATCAACTCTTACCGGCACTGGTCGACTGTGGAGAAAGTTGTTTTTCTATTTATCAAAACAATGGTCACGTAATTGGCTGCCGTGTATTATGACAAGCTCAGTGTTGGGAAATTTTCGAAACATTTTGCAAGAAACGCATGCTTACATCATAGTATGTTGTTTTAATTTTAAGGCTTCCAATACTTTGTGTTGTCATAGTATGTCGATGTTTTGTAATGCATCACAATTTTGATGACATAATATGAAAACTCGAATGTACACTTTAGACTACCATAATATGTTTAAATACGAGGACTTTCTTATCCTATCACTCAATTCTGCAATGTTATAAACCCATAATCTTGCAAGAACATTAAAATTATTATTGTACTGAAATAAAGTTGACTTTTAAAGCTAAGTTAGAATTAATGTCATGCTTAAAAAGTCAAAGCTATTCCTGAAGAAGATTTATTTTCTATTCTATGCATCAGTAAGGACATTTGCTGACATATTTGGCCCAAAACATGTCTTTGGTAAAACTATTGAAATTCCTTTTTTTCCGACAGTTTTTTTCTCCTTGATTAATGTTAAAACTTTGGTTATGTAGCAGCTTTGCACACTTAACATGATCGTTGTAATTTATACTCATCAACACAGACTTTATACATCGTTTGCTTATAATCTATAAATCTTTACATTACAGTGTAAATATTTGCGTGTGTAAACTATCTACTTATACGTATGTTTTTCGTTAGAATATATATTGCTGGTATTACATTAATAGAAACTCTGCACGGTGTTATTTTGCGATATGACGAAAACCGGGTACGAAACGGTAACAAACGAACTAAAAGTTTACCAGCGATGCATTTTGATAATAATGCTCGGCGGTTAGTTCACCTCCATCAACATATATGTTGCATAATAAGACTAAATTACCAACGGACATCAATTATATTTCTCTCTATAAAAGGCAGTCTTTTCTCGAACCATAGAACGTTCTGCTTGGCAGACAACTTTATGCAGACGGCGTTCAATGCAACAATGCATGGGACGCAGTCAGCAGCTGATCTAAATATTTACCCACTGTATAAATGCTTATACTACCATTCACGCTGTTCTATATGTAAACAAAATCACCGAAACAGACACCAAATTTGCTAGAACTTTATCTTTGGATAAAGCATTTATTTGTTAAATGTAATCATTGAAATCGAGGATGCATTTTTACACTTTAACACCATCAATTACGTGAGCATTGAAATGTTAATCTTGCTTTCTTTCCTCTTATATTGGTAGGCTCTTGGATATTATGTTACAATGACAGCACATGACGATTTGTTGTTCATATTACGTCAAATCGAATTATTGAAGTTTCCATAGGGTGCATGGTTTCCTTCGTTTAAATTTTATTCAGATAAATGCTATTAGAACAAAACAACTTTTTACTTTTGATTGTAAATGACTTCACATATAATATGCCAATCGTTAAATTACGTTTTTTTTATTGTATCTGCCATTCTGCAAGGAGTGTTGCTTTGAAATTGCACCTCTATAGCAGTTGTCAATATTTTATCTTCTAGTATTTGTATTTCAATCATAATTGCTCGTTTTTTTAGTGAGACTTGCTCACATACGCAATCAGTGATACTATATGTGTGTAATTTTCGAGGAGTGATCATATCTGGTTAAACATTGAAATAGTTATGCTTTCCTACTAAGGATGATGTAAACATAATGGTAATTTGAACATAACAATTTTTTGCCGTAGACTTTACCATATAAGAACCTTCAATCCTTGTATAATTGATTATAAACAAATGAATAAGTCCAAGTACAGAGTACTGCTTTTAAATGATCAATACATTGAGTACACTATCGTTGACTTTTTCCGATGGGAACACGTTATTGAACCCAAGATAAATGTATTTGCGATGTTTTCCTAAAGCATGAAATAGTGATCTTGATACAGTAAAAGGGTTAAATATCCTGTTATACCAATAATACATTATTTAAATATAAACAAAGAAAATACATAAATATATACCCTACATTTGTGGTTAAAAAAAACTTTCTTAAACATATTGCTGTTTTAACTCCTAAAGATCATATTGACATATGAAATGACCGATCAAACTTTGGGTACTTTTGGAAACGAAACTTGTATTTTAAAGTTGATCGATTCAAGGTTTTTAATTCAGTATATGTCCATTTATTTATGGATGTTTCCATGGTCAAATAATCATACAACGCAGGTAGTTAAAATAGTGAAAGGGTTTTATGTATACACTTACAAGAGTCCAAGAGATTGAACAGTTCCGAATTAATATTGTTTATGTATTGTTTTGTGTGCTTCTTTAGATGGCCCGAAAATGAGGATCTTACAAGATATCAGCGTAGTTCAAGGGGGAAAGTTTGAATATCCATGTTTGTATGAGCCGGGAAATCCCCCCGCGGTGTCCTTCGAATGGACAAGATCCGAATCAGTCGCATCCTGGATTAAACAGGAAAAACAGAACTTGACTATTTCAACCGTGCAGCGCAGTGACGAGGCCAATTACACGTGCAATGTGTCCAGCATTCTCCGAGCAACGTTGGGAAAAGAGACTTTGAAATACGACACTGCAACTTTTCATTTAAACGTAATCTGTAAGTACATATTATCACTCACCATGTATAGTTTCACGTTTTACTACTTGATGTTATCAGCGAAACCCTAAAGTATGATCTCTCAAGATATCACTCATAAGAATAGTCCGAAATAGCATTTCATATTACTATAGTTTTATGAATTTGACATCACCGGTGTTGTGAGTGGTTTTAATTTTCATAGACGGTCTAATTGATAACATGCAAATGAATATGTGATGATTTTAAGTGTGGTTTATCTTTGACATATTTCTAAAAGGGATATTTGAACAGCGACAATTTGATCAGATTTGTTTGACTAAGAACTAACAAGTACTAATACAGCTCCATTAGTACTGACACGCATTTCTTATATATTTTTCAACTGTCAACTGATAATCTATATGAAGACATGACTCTATGTACAAGACCAAAGCAATACCATTTTAAAATGTACACATATATATCTCATATTTTATACATCTGAGTAATCATTTCGCAAAATGGCAGATATTTCATATGTAGGTGAAAATAATAAAAACATTGAAATGATATAATGTTTCGAATTATTTTTTCTCCCGAAATTAAACACCAGATATGTTTCTTTACAGCTTAACAATCGATTTCAATATAATCGGCGTTAGCTTGAAAATCATATGAGAAAATAAGACGTGTTTTGGGTAAAAATTTGACAGGCATATTGAAGTGGTATCATTACTTATGTGAAAAACTACAGGAACAAGCTCAGTAGCAAACAGTTTAAAAACAATCCATGTTTTCATACAACATTTTCATTTTTACGACGATGACAAAATGTTTCATTTATTCTATTAAAGATCACCCTCACATCTATTTAATTTACTGTTGAACGTTAACAACTGCAATACTACATTTCTGTATTAAGTCAACGGCTCTAAATGTTGTGTTTCAGATGGAGCAGAGAATCTAAAATTGCGAATCAACAACGTTTCGAACGCATCAGTAGAAATTGAGGAAAATACAACAAACCATATTCAATGTTCGCTAGAAAGTGATCCAGCCTCAAATATTACCATTCTTAAGGACGGTAAGACAATGATAGAAAGTCATGGAGTACATCAACTGACACATGAAATAAAGCCTGAATGTTCTGACACCGGAGTCTATACTTGCTCAGGATACAACGAGTATGGGGCAGCAGAAAACGCCTCGATCTATTTGTTTGTCAAATGTAAGTTGTAGTTCGTGTCGCCTTGTATTGTTAGATATGCCCCATAACATGTAAAAACAGATATATTTAAGTTGATGAAGTTACAAAACGCCTCTTTCTTGCTGGTATAAAAATTAACAATTTGTTTAATGTCGGCAAAACTGAATTCGGATCGTGAAATTTGTGCTAAAACTTCTGGCTTGTTGATTAAAACCCAATAGTAATACTATTTGGTTTTAAAGGGATTTTCTTTCTGCCCGCTTCATTAGTTTCTTGCTTCCAAAAAAGTCGCATTTAATTTAAAGCTAGATTAAATCGTTTTTTTCCCTTCTTCTTTTTTTTTTTTTTTGGGGTGGGGGTGGGAGTGGGTGCGGTAGGGGGCAATGTCACATATATTACATTTACGAGATTCCTGATAAGCCTACACTATTTGTCGAATATTTTGTAACCCGTTTATTTCATTTTGTAATATCAAAAGTTTATGCGCGACTATTTTTAAATATGATTTGAACTCTTAAAGAAATATAATGGTCAAAGTGTGATAAAATCCCTCGCCCACCAAAAGAGAAAACAATTTTAATATATGTTTTTCTTGGACTAATCTGGGCTCTGTTGTTAAATCTTGTTACTATATGTTTTGGTCATACCGGTGTTAACAAAGCGGCAATTTTTTATAGAAAACTTCATCTTTGTTCACATGTCAATATTTTGAAAGTCCTAAAACGGGAATTGTCATATTTTAAACAAGAATATCATTCTTAAAATTCTATATTTATATTAATGTGTCCATACTTATATGATTATACTTGATTGATTAATTAGGTGATTTAACTCCTGGCTGTTTTGATTTATAATCGCCAATAAAATACAGGTAGTTGTTGTAGTTGCTGTAGTTGATGGTGTTGCTACTGTTGTTGTTGTTATAATAGAGCCAAGGTAAATGACAGAACCCAATTTTATATTTAAAATATAATAAGTGTAATAACCTTTGACGTGACGCCATCAATTAAAGCTTTAAAAATGTGCGCATTTTAGCGAATATTTGTGGTTAAAAACCATGAAAATAGTTGTTTTATTATATAAATCAAGAGCAAATCCAATTAGTCATTAAAAGGTGTCAATTAATTCCGTATCGAAAAACCACTCATGTGATTCTCTTCATAATATGTTAACAGCTTCAAATTCATATCAGAGACATTGCTCTATTTCTTGATCGAGTTATACATGCATGCCCGGTGCGTCTGTGAATCAAACGACTGAACACGCACGTATCTGTTTTAAATCTTTTACGGGCGTAACAAATATAAACTCGTTTTTGGCCAATATCTGAACAGATATCATTATTAAGTGGGTATTTTGTTCAAAAGAACAGATAAACATAATTCACAGAAGATATATAAGTTGTTCGTTTTATACTTTTATCATTCTGTTCCAACAGACATGGCGCCAAACCATCTTGATAAAATATATATTAGTCGGATGATACCTAGATAAACGAATCTATGTAGACGTAGATTCAATATATATATCAACTCAACTTTAACAACCGATTTATAATGTCTCAGAACATTGTTTCCTTCAGGCTCAGCAAGACAGCCCCCAGGAGTTGTTGTGAAACGTAATTACATAGCCCGTCAAGGTGACAATGTGTCTATGTCGTTTACAATAGTTGCCTACCCAGTACCAAAACCTTCACAGTTTGTTTGGAAAAGGTGCACAGAGGAAAGCGATGGTTCTTGTTACAGATTGTCGGATAAAGTTCGTAAAATTGATATTGTGACTGGAACTCCTACCAGCTCTCTAACAATACTAGACATTCAAATAGAAGATTACGGAATGTACCAGTTTTCCGTGCATAACGACATTGGATCACCATTAATCGAATGGTTGCACCTGAAACCACCTATAGGTACTTTACTAGCCCTTCATTCGTCATATATAATGTTAAATATACCATAGATTTTAAATAAATAAGCCATATATTTTTCGATAAATGACTTAAAAATAAATCATTTGACTTAACTGCTAGGTAATAAGCTTTACTTCTGAAACATGACAAACTTAAATTAAAACACAATTTTCGTAGAAATGTTTGTGTGTAAGAGTTAGGCATGATTTTAAAAAGTAGGGCCAAAAAAGGTTGCATAGGAGGTCGATTACAGTTAATTACAATAAAAAAATATATCTTAAATTGTACAGAACGTGCTCGTATTACAGGCCCGAGACATGTCCAGAGCAAACATTAACGTCTTTTTGCTCCTTGATTTAATTTCACTTGCAGCAAAACCGGACCCACCTTCTGACTTTCATGTAATCCAAGAGGAAATAAGTGAAACGAGTGCAGTTTTGGCATGGGTGCCTGGATTTGACAACGGATCGCCACAAACGTTTTACATCACCTATGGGAAGAAGGGTGATTCCTCAGGCTGGATCACAAAATCTGTAGAACACACATATGAAGCAAAGATAAATTACACGTTAAGAAATTTAGAAACCGAAACGGAATATATCGCTTCAATTAACGCCTCCAACGAAAAAGGTTCTACTACAACAATAAATGACATAACGTTCATAACATTGAAGCATATTCCTGGTAGGTTCCTTCTTTTAAACTTATTTGAATAAATTGATTAGACGTTGGTAATTGGTTAAACCATTTCCTTGTTCGCAAATGGTCCGAGTTTCTGCGAAAGGGTCTTTATGACGACGATACTATTGGTAAAATAGTACATAGTACGCTGTTTCAGAATGATATTTTATTAACCAAAAAAAATGGTTGTAGGGATCATATAATCTGCTTGGTCATATAAAGAGATGAACAATACTCAAATACTCAATATCGCTAAGCTATGAGCTGTAATATAAATTGTACGAATGTAATTTAAAACTGAATGATATAAACACATTCGTTGCCCTCTATTCTTTTGAATATATATGCAAAAAGCTACAAAAACATGCTCAGTAGCAAAAAGTTTAAACATAAACCCGGTTTAGTGGCAATGGGCAACGCCAAAGACATAGAACACAAATTCACAGACAAGAAACATAGAACAGCACACAACTCTACAAACAGCACAGTGCATAAATACTATATATATATATATATAAATAATTGGTATGTTTATCAAGAATTGTTAGGTACCGCCTTGGAACGGTCAGTAAAATGTAAATTTACTGGGGGTTTAAACCAGTTTATGTGCACAAACCTCACTCTTATCTCAACAATTCTTAAAGATAAAACGCAAAAGATAAATCTTATCAAAGAATGCATTAACTTGAGGAAATTTATCAATAAAACAAATAATAATAATAAACGAAAATGTAAACCCCAAGTACTTCAATGATTGGAGATCCCAACTCTATCTGCAGACAGAGGGAAACAATTCAGAGCACCTAATGCAACTACTTTTCAAAGATACGATACAGTCATCGTTAGAAACCAAAAAAACATCACACACAGTCTGCCTTAAAAGGTTTAAAACTGTGTGATCATAGAGTTTCATAATAAAAAGCATCATTGTACTAAAACTGGGAACAAATAAAGAAAAACATTATTAAAAATAAAAGCGACTAGTATATGCTATTCTCTCCTTCCAAATGATTTGAAAACGTAAAATATTTGCAGAAAATTAAGTCACAGCCAAAACGCTAGGAGTCAGTCAACACGTGTCCGCCAAAAACGGTTTTAAAGATAACATGAATTAGCAAATTCTTCATAAAAATCAAAGCACTGAAAGTTTAGTTATGAAAGGGTGCTATATTCAACCCAATATTTTGTCTCAGGTATTCATCTTCAAAAACAAGAAGGAAAGTGCTCTTCAAAATATTGCCTTTATATCCACGGTTTAAATAAACTCCAAGTAATTCATTAAGTCTATCTGCCCAACTACCTGCTGGAAACATTTTAATTTTACGAATTTTCTTTAAAACATCACCATAAAAATCGGGATGAGCAATACTATCAAAAATGAGCGATTTAAGACTACTATTGTACTTTGATATGAGATTATAATGACCATTAACAAATTTTGAGAAAGTTTTCCTTAGTTTAAAATATCGGAAACCCTGTTTTAGAAGTTTTTGCGTCATAAGTTTACTGCGAGAGCTGAATTTCTTTACATCTGTACATATTCTAGCAAATCGTATTAACTGTGCAATAAAACACCATACGATGGTGAAATGTCTAAATAGTAAAGTCTTACAAGTACAAAGGATATTAGTGACTATTTTTAGTGAACTTGTGTTTATTTGATAAAAAATCCACTTATTCTTGGTAGACTTTGCATTGAAATCTAGAGACATATTATGAATGATATAAAAAAAAACCCGCAAGTTCTATGAAATGTGCTTCCTATCGCTAATACAGATGCTGTTCCTTTTTTTCTAATTGGAAATTAAATATTATACGGACATTCTTTTACACACTTCACGAAAAGTTTACATTGTCGAAATATTTTTTTAAATCTCGCATGTTACACTGACATAAATTTGCAATGTCTTTTAGGCGTACAAACACATTTCCCGACTGCATTAATTGGTGGAGCCGTCGGTGGTGGAATTGCTGTGGGTTTAGTAATCATTGGATTGATCTTCTTAGTGAAAAAGATGAGAATCTCAGGTAATGAACTGACTGTTGTAACCAAAAACAATACTGATAATGCTATACTTGTGTGTTTTTTGAAAACAATAATCAAAAACATCCAAGATTAATGATTTCATTTCCAACATCAAAACTTACAATTCAAAATATACTCATGCACATTTATTTCAGTTCTTAAGTTGTTCTGTCGGTGAAATGATACATTTATATATTTTGTAGGTTTTACCAAAGAAAGAGAAACAGTGGGCAGGTAAGGATTTGTCATTTTTGTATGTGTTGATATTATCGTAAGCCAACGCGATTATATCACTTAAATCAATGGATTATGACCATATTTACTTGTTTTAATGTCCTACAATTAATTTTCTTTTGTTACAAGACTAAAAATATATGCAATTTTACATAATATGTTTAATCTTTTTAAGACGAAAGAGACAACATTCCAGGCAACAACAGGACGACGATGGTAAGAATTTATGGCATCGATCTTTAAACGTATACTCGCGCGGATAAACTGGTACTTTACCACAGAGTTAAAGTAACAAAAGTTAAGAAATATTATTGCCACAAAAAATGGTTGTTTGTAGATACAATGAAGAATTAACAGACTTGTTAATATGGAAGATGAAGTTTCATTGAGCATCTCCGAAGCATAAAGTGATTGTGATTGGTTCAAGTGAGATATGCGTGGGCCCGACTGATCAATTTTAAAAACTTTTCGATAATGAATTGACATGGTAGTAAAAATATATATGTATATATTGAATGTGGAAATATATGCATATACTTATATACATATATGACGGTTTAAATTGCTTACCATTTAATTGATTTTCAGAAGCAGGAGACAATGGGTAAGATAAAAACATGGAATTTATACATTGAAACTGTATGACGTAATAACATACATATATCAGGTACACGTATAACATATGTGATGAGTTTGAAATCGAATGTCTATCATCCAATCGCACACAACCTTATTTTATTGTCCACATGCTATTGTTTTGCTAGTTGTAGTATTGAAATGATTTGATTGGTAAATGGTCATTATTAAATCCCATATCATAATGGAACTATAAATGATTCCATTTCAATTACAACAAAAAAGTTTACGATTTATTTAATAAAATTGGAAAATCTAGTTAACTGTTTTCCTAAATCAAATTAGTCAAGCACAAATGCCATTAATCAAAATAGAGTTGGCAGAAGTGTATGTCTTAAATTATAGATTTGGTACAGACAGCTCCAGCTGTAAAGCAGCCCAGACGTACGAGGAATTGTCAATGAAAACAGATACATCGGTTTATGATGCTCTGAGTTAGTATTACAAATTAATTTGGTTATTTAATATTATTTCATTTCTTTCTGTTAATCCTTATTATCAATGCAATCACATAGGATGGGTTCTGTCTTCAACGTTAATTTAACTAGTACCACATCGCTCGTAACGAAAGACAAGAAGCATCTAACACATATGTTTTAAATCGTTAGGCTTTGATCGCTGTGATATTGCTGTATGTAATTTTGGTACATGTGCATATAACTATATGTAACACTTCTACTAATAAAAATTATTCTATTCATCATTACTCTTGACACGTTTTTTTAAATGCACATTAAAATATATTGGTATTGAAATAATAACACATGTATGTCGCTTTCAATACTTGCCATCGATTTGATTTCAGAAAAAGGAGAAAATGGGTAAGATGAAAGCATGAATATAATACATTGAAACTGTAAGACGTAACATGTGTAATATCTGTGATAAGAATGCAACCTAATGTAGAAAACATTCAGTACAATAAAATTGTATAGGGTTTTAGCATTCACATGTTTATGAATTAAGGTGTTTGCCATTTGACGCAAATTAGTAAACAACTTTATGAAAAACATACAATAATGTTAATGTATTTTCCTAAATATAACACCAAGCGCTTTATAAACATAAAGGTGTGTATGTTGATATGTCTCGGTAAAAGTCTTCATCGTTGGCTTTCAAACGATGTTCCGCTTTGCATTCGGATGCAATATAGCACTGTACATGTTCAGCTTATACACGAATATCAATCACATTCTCTGTAGAATGCAGTTACCGTTATTTTTCAGTCAAGATAATTCTCAGGTGTACACGGCGTTGGATGAGTCAAATCCAACGTCGCACAATTACTACGGGAATGTCAAGAAAGGTATAAACTTGTTTTATATGAATACAGTATATGGTGTATTCTTGTATATTTAAGTGATCTTTTGCTGTACGTTTAACGATCAAGATATGCTTAAATCTCAAGTCAATGCAACAATGGTTTACAAGTTTTTTCTATAATCTCAATGACGACCAAATAGTAATCACACATTACTATATAACTTTTTAACGTACGTTTAATTTGATACTATTAATTATTTGGTTCAAAGTCCCAGTAATATGAGTAGCCACTTGGTATCGTCGTTTTTTTCTGAACCTTTTCATGTGATTGCAGAGGATCCCGTTTACAACAATACTGTGTTGTAGAACCCGGTGCAAAAAGTGCTTTATTTGGACAATTGCAAGTCTGACATCATCATTCACTATGTCAGTGAAGTCTTTAATGATTTCATTTCTTCACTACAGCCAATGAACCAACAAATTATCGACGAACAAAAAGTGAAAACAATAATGATTTTCTGACTTGTTTATATATAGGGCTGTATAGATATAAGTATGTTGGCTTATGTGTTGGGATAAATAGTACTATATGAAGTCAATCTAGGAAGACCATATAATGACATGATTAAATAAAGGAGAAGTTGAACAGATATTGCTTCCGGCAATTAGAGGGCAAGGTTGAAATTATACTTTTTTTCTTCTTTGTCCAATTAACTTTAAAATAACGCTTGTACAAATGGTCCTCAAACTTCGTGAGAATGTTGGCTAGTTCCTGTAGATCCCATATTGATTTTTGGATCAACATATAATTATATCATAGAGCAAAGTCACCGGATTAACCCTAGTTATATTCATATTTTTAAACGAGTTATTTGATAATAAACATTCAACACAAAATGGAACGTAAAAAACGAATAGTTTTTGAGCTTCTTAACGCGTACGTACTGTAGTTTTATAATACAGTGGTTTTTTTTTACGAGAATCAGTCATTAAGTGTAGTCAATTACACCGGTTTTTGATATTAAATGAAATGTCAGCAATATCTGTTAGAAATTGTATTTACAGTCACAATATATTAAATTGCTTCAATTCGCAATACTTTCAAAATACTTTTTCCATCAAGCAAAAGTAACAAATGCAAAGATATGATTTACCAACTGCACTTACTATACCATGCTGTTATTCCCATGTACATAATTTTATGTACAAGTTTGTTGTTTGAAATACATACAAATATTATCATTAATTTGAATTATTCAAAGAACTAACCATTTGACAGTGGTTTGTCAACTAGCGGGACCGTACGCATGTGGACTGGCCATACAATCGGAAAAACTATTTGATGTTATCATTATTGACAGTGATCTTATCCATCTTACCTTTTGTAATTGCATGTATATAAACAGCTTTGTAAATACTTTTTCTCAGGTGTTCAACCTATTTTAAACTAGTATATTTTTATAATTCCAGGACACCAATTCAGTGTTTTGTTTGTACTCTATGATTGTTATTCGTGTTTGCAAATAGCTATTTGAGCTTTTGTTTTTTTTTCATGTTATCATTTACCTGACCTTAGATAAAGAGTTTTGTATCTTGTATCTTATATTGGAAATTTCCCTAGTACTAAGTGTATATAGAGTTTAAACCACAGCTTTACGATCATAACTATTCATGTTTTGTATACTTATATATAATTATGGCTTAAATGAGAAATGCGGTCTTGATTATTTCATTTTCGGGGTTTTATATGTGTTTTAATTGTGTTTACATGTATAGTGCCCGACACGTATCGTTCTATTATCAGTGAATGTAATTAAATATCAGGCCTGTCAAAGAACGAGGATTTGTCGAATATGATATCATAGTTAGTTAATTGTAATTCTGTGAAAGTGTCACATGCTACAATGTTTTGTCTGCTCTGCGTCTTGATCAATTCTAATTTGATATACGATTGGTCAAGCTCACAACAGGTCAAGGTCGAAATAACTGAAAGCTATATAATATTTAGATAAAAGCTACAAAGGTAATATTCAGAATACGTCAAGATAACACATTTAAAGGTCGCAATATATTTAATATTCATTCATGACATATGGTACTTATGTTTTTCAAGACATAATTGGTTTAGTCCTCAAAGAGCCAAAAGCATTAACGTGACATGTACACCACTTGGGATTAAAAGGTACTGTGTTTGGGGCCCCTAGGGTCAAGGTCAATGTCACTACTACTTAAACTAGAAAAATAGTTGGTACTGAAATACTTATGTATGGGTTGGCATATTGCGACCAAACTTGGTATACATGTATATATATAGTTTACAGACCTTTTAGAATGTCTAGGGCCCCGAAAGTAAGGTCACGGTTACTTAAAATCGAAAAATGGTTAGCACTGAATTGCTTTATTTAGGGTTGACATAGAGTGACCAAACTTGGCATTTCGAAAGAGGTTATGGAGACTTTTCTAGGAATTACGTTTAGGGCCAATAGAATTAAGGTCAAAGTCACTGTTACTTAAATAATTAATCTGTTTGGTACTGAATAATTTTGTTTGTGTTGACAAAATGAGACCAACCTTGGTATGTATGAAGATACTGGGATTACCTTGTGGCCCATAGAATCTCAGAACGAATACTGAAATTATTTTTTTAATCATTAAAAACCTGGTTTCGTAGTATTGCGCAGATTATTATGAACTTTTCATTGCCTTTGACAGGCACATTTTACATAATTCTTGTATTTATTTCTAAAGCTTGAGCTGTGCTGTCATTTTCAGATAAACTCTCCAAAACTGATTTATTGGTCAAAATTTGAGAATTTTGTAATAGTATGATTTATCATTTGTCCAAAATGCATGTCCGTAATTTGTGTAACTCGTAAATCAATTGTATATACCTGTATGAAGTGTGTAATTGTAGTTTCCCCTGCTGAATAAAATTGTTATAATCCTTACTTATTGTGTTAAATGTCTAGCAGATGCTTTCTCTATAAATGTACCAGGTTAACTCGTATTTTTGAGTGCCAGCATTGAGTCGAATACTGTTTACTTGTCAAACATGTCCCCAATATGCATTTTGTACGTTACGGCGTTGTTAATTATGCATATAAGTGAATCTAGTATTTTCTAACATTTAAATGTGATGTTATAATGTTATTTTAGGTATTACCTCAGGTATCCAATGCTGGTAAGCACTATTGCAAGATTGTTCTTGAGGAATGCTGGTGTAATGCTGAGCTCACTTATCTTATAAGAATCACTGTTACACTTCAAAGAAGTAAATGCTGCATTGTATTGTTAATTAATATATGTTCATTTCTCTAATTCAAGACCATATATACATGTTTTAAGTAAATATTATATTAGTTTTCTTACAAAATATGAGCCGCATTACTCAGCCAGCTTTGCTGGTGAAAATATACAATTCTTATTGGGTGCCAGCACCAGCAACCACTATATAAGACGATGCTATTTGCAATGGAGTCACTCGTCAGTAGTGAGTCGTCAGTAGTCAGTCATCAGTGTAACGTTAAGTCAAACTAAACCAGCCATGAAAAAGAGCTATGCTGGTAATTTCTAACATTGTTACTATAATTAATACTTAATTAACTACATATATACCTACAAAATTACTACTAGCATACTTAGATAACTATCATAGAATACAAAAATAAGTAGTTCTTATTCGGAATACATAAGTTGACTACTGGTTCCATTGCTGACCCATGTTATAAGTTATCCATGACTTGCAAAAGTGAATAAATGAATAGAATCCTGACAAATCTCGAGTTTCAATCTAAAACGATTAGAAAATTGAACCGCCTTTCAATTTGCTTTCTTGGAGCTGCCACGTTCCATATCCATATATCTGGAAAATGCACCGATCCAGACTTAGTGTAAGATTCATTTGTGACTTACAATTACCTTGCAGCAGAAACCTTATAATAATTGTTTATATGCGATGGCATCAGTGTACTATGGAATCATCATTATTCGTGATGGTCTAATGTCGGGTAGTTTAAGCGTTGAAAAATGTGCGATAGTTGTGTGAAACAAGAAACGGGGTAAGAACGTTTGTATGAAAAAAACTTGGTCATGTGGGTCAAAAAGAAGGTCTCTAGATTACAACAAAGCAAAGGTTGAGGGGTAAATATATCAGGCTTAAATCAGGCATACGGCAATAACAATAAGGTTGCTAATATGGGAATGTAAATGTTTTAAACCGCCTAAATATTCACATGAACAGAAATTTACTGACAATTTCAACTAGAGGTATGTTCAAACGTTTCAATGCCAATAAAAGCTACATGTTTTTAAAATAATATGACAAAATGAAACACGGTAGATTTGGTTTCTGTATTGGTATTTACGACGCACGAAGTCATTTCATAAGGAGTTAAGGACCAATCAAGAACAATCTCAGTTCTTTTCCTTATTCCTGATCTATGCTTCATAATGTATACAGTCACACCCAGCGTGAGTTATAATTGGGGAAATGTAAAACTAAGCATATCTCTAAATCTGATGCATTCATGTTTAAAATATGTCACGTAGCATGTTTAGCGTTGGCTATCTTTCCGCGGCGCCTTTGAAGTTATCATATTTGTTTTTTGTAAAGATTGGATTGTTATGTCCTTAAAAGTATTTTCAATAAGAATGTGAGGGATTTATTCCTTTGATGTTATTCTAAATAAGCAAAGTCTAACAGTAAAGTATTAGCAGTTCGCTTTCTGTTGTTGTTTTATAAAATATATATAACAAGCATTCCACTTATTTCGTAACGATCTGAAGTCGTGTCCAGTATACTCGATTGTTTTATAAGTCGGTCCTTTCTACCGTCTGAAACAGCCAGAGTATTGAAACTATTCAAAATGTTGGACATTTCGGCAGTCGCCATGTTACTTTTGTAGAAATATTTGAGTTTATCGAAGGACAATGTAAAGTTGTTTTCTAATTTCTAATACAAACTTGGCATTTTGTTTCGTAACTTTGTTTCCTCACATATGACACAACTGTATACATGTGTTCACATAATAACAAAGGGTGGTCTTATTGTCCGAGAACCTCAGAATGAGCCATTTAATCATCGATCTAAATATTGAATCACAGGCTTTGTAAATAAAAATAAAACAAATCGCATATTTCACCATTGGGACCATAACATTATTTTACAAAATAAATGTTGAGTTTTAGTTTCACCGTTAGACTCACAGGTTTTTTAAGTAACTTCTTAAACATGAGCATATATATAAACATATATACATATATTCTTAATCGACTCAAAGTATTGGAAATGTACGATAATTTCAATACAGACAATTGTAGATTAGGGTTTGTGACCGTGGGCGCCATCTACCACTCATTGAATTGTCGATTAGAACTTTTTGTGTACCTAAAAGAAGAACTGAATGCACCATTAGCCAAGATATCTAACTTACCCTAACCCTTTTCAATTAGGGGACGCACGTTCAAATTTGCGCTTGGTGCCCTCTAAATCCTTGAAACGCCCCTTAACATTAGGTCATAATTTAATTGAAAAAAATGTTACTTAAGAATATGTATCACTTTTAAGTCACCAAACATTGTGTTTCATAGTACAACAACAGGTGTATGTATAAAAGAAATTTGATACTTTGTATAAGTTCTGAAATATTTTTAGGAAAACTCGTCCCCTCCAAGCATAATCTACAACAGATCGATCCATGTTGGTAAAACAGTGATCTTGACCTGCCAGAGTAGATATACAACCGATTACATCTTGCGCTATGTTGACATCAATAGGACCCTTATAAAATCGCATTGAACTTGACCGGCGTTTCTTATGCACTGAATGAAGGGAAAGGTGTATTCCCTGCATGTTAATATGGACAAAGTGACACATGTTTGCAAGCACCGCAGCCGTCTTGGCATCGGTGGTAGAGATGAACTCGAAGAATATGCATGCACTGGCAACATTCCGTCTTCATGTTGTATACTGACTACTAGACATAATATCACAAGCTGTCTTATCATACCAAACATACAAGTAGTCTAATTCAGCAATGGAAACTATAATTACACAATGGGACTTACAGGGACAAGCCCAGTTGTCAAACAATTAAAACGAATGCATAGTTTAAAGGCTGAATGTAAAAGCCAAACAGAGACTAAACAAGTGACACATCATTGTTGTTTGTAAAGGTCAGTAAGGTAAAATCTTAGGACTCTTTCTAAAATACAACGCTACTAAAAGAAACATGTAGTTTCGCATAAAGTACAGAAATACGAAGGAATATGCTATTAAAGGATCTTTAGTGCTACTGTACATATTATCAATACACGCGGAAAATTAGTTGTCGACCCTTATAAACCTGATAAGACTTTGAAGAACTTGAGTGCAAATTATGATAATGCAAATTAACGTGATTTTCAAATGTAAAGATATACCATAACTTAACATTGAAATAACTGTGCGTTAATGTGTATATAAATTAAGATCTGGTATGCACTCACCTCGATAATGTTTTAAACAAATAAATGTTAAAACAACGAATCATTTATAAATGAAACTGTGCCACATTTTGTTCAACAAAAATACTTTTTGGACCTCGTCAACATGCCCATATGTAATCTAATATATTGCGTGTAGTTCAGACAATTAAGCGCCTTGGTTCCAGTATGGTTCTGAGGCAGTGATCACTGTAATACATTTAAAGTACATATCTCCCTTTGTTTCTGTGTTTACTCATCTTATTTTCTTCAAGATGCTAATGCTTAAATTGATGTTTAGTTCAAGTTGTTTTCGTTTGACCTATTTACAATTTTCCCACTGAGTCCTTTGTAAGTGATTGTGCAATGCGAAAAACAGTTTTTTAATGTCATTGTTAGAGAAAAGGGCTTGATAGTATGAATATGTGTTGACGAAATAAAACTGAATGATTATCTTAAAATACTATCAATTTCATAAGCAGCAGTAAGTATATCAAATTGATATTCTTATTTCCTTTCTGAATTGAAACTTAATTAATCAAACACGTCTGATCAAGATCTTTATCTTGGAGTAACAACTGTTAAATTGACCACCAAACTTAATTACAAGTGGGATGATTTTAACTTCATATCGTTTGAAATGATATTTCTTTCGCCCACGATGTATGCTCGGACGTGGGTTAATTTTGTTTCCGATAGTATCTTGATGACTGCTTAATTGCTGAAGCAAGATCTTAGATATCAGTAATTGAGGAAAACTAATGAAAGTGCTTCATTAGCCATAACGACATATTATTTAAATATGGTTATTAATTGCAAATGTATTATACAAAGTTTTTTCTATTGTGGTATATTCATAAAGCCCCATGACCTTAAAAACTTCATCCAAATAGACTTACTTACTGCCCTTATGACCTTTTTAATACTTAGTTGAACCAATGTTACAACGGTATTGGTTTGCATAACACATTTCTGTCATAATTTGAGGGCATATCATGCTGATCTCAATAACCTGCAACAGTAATAAAAGCGAATTTAACATGCATCCCTTAATAATTATTTCATTCATGTTTGCTTTATTTAACAGAGAAAAAACCCTTAGAATTGTTCAAATGATCCGTTTAACATTTGATTGGTCAAAATATAGGTCAAAGGCAAAAGAATACATATGCGATAGAATAGTTCCGTTTTTTTTTTACAAATATCTACAATGAGAGCTGATTCCTTCGTTGTAATACCGATATTAGCCATCGATGTGGGGTTACCGGACATCGAAAGTCAACAATACGGCTTAAAGGACACTTTATTTAGGCAGTTAAAGAATAAAAAAAATTCTTCAGTCCTGATTTTGTTGTTTCATAACCAATACGTTGGCAGTCCTAAACCAGATACATAACCTGAATGTCAATTTAGGGCATTCGATTTATTACTGGTTTATACATGTGCAATTGTTCCCAATAACATTTTGCAAACCTGATATTTTCCTTAACGATCTTTTGTATACTTGCATTTGTTGGATTGCCCATAGACGGATGATGTATAAATTAAAGATGACAATTTAAAGTCTAAAAGGGTCGGCTTAAAGAGTTAGTCAAAACATTCTCAGAACAATCATACACATACAAATTATAATTATAAAAGAGGTGAGACATTGACAGTATACAAAAGATAATTGTTCGTTGGGATGTTTACTTTCGGGTTCCTTGAACAGTAATGTTGTCAAACGAAAGACAAACATTAAAGATGCACTCTTACTCCCAAATAAGATTTACCACAATTAAAAATATTGTTTGAACAGTAATTACGGATGAATAAATGTCGAAAACAATGGTTCTTATGAAGGATATCCCATTGAGTTTGAAAGAAATGTGAATAAAACATGATATTTCTACCTTAAAAATGTATAGTAGATCACAGTAAATATTTTAGCATTCATCAATCATTTAATATTTTTACGCTTTCTGCTGTTAAATACACGGTTACAATCTTGTTTTCAGTAATTAATATTTTCTATCATTGCATTATTTAGTAAGTAGTTGAGGGTTTATCACTCAAAATTTATGTTTGTTATACATGTTTATGTATTGATTTTGAATAAGAGTGTCACTTTAAACAATCGACAATAAGATCTAAGCCGTGCATTATTTAAGAAGATTAATGTAAACGTATTTAAATCTATCATAGCAATGGCAAATAGAAACGTAATAAAACCTTTTTTGATTTTTTAATTAGAGAAGTGCCTTTTAGAGAGACTTTTTGAACGCTACCTTTCCTTAGAAACTTCTAGTCGTTTTAAGTACGCTGACATTGATAATTAAATACTTCAAATAACCCTGTATGAATATATAGATAAACTGTCAACCGACCTATGGCATATATAGTGTCAACCTGTTCGATCATTATCATGGGGTGTTTTTAATGTTCACGCCTTCACTCATTATGTGTCATTAAAACACCACGATAGAAGGCAATACATTAAAACATCATAATATGCTTGCCTGAGTGGTGACCTTGTTTCGGAAGCAATTTACCATGTAAACTCTATTCATTAACAATCATAAAATCCTGTTTTACCCTATGCACAATACTGTAGAATCCAGATTTGTATTCAGGGCTTATTTTATAAACATAATTGATAATATAATATATATATATATGCATAATACTATAATGCAATATATAATGCAGTAAATATGCATACGTTGTTAAGTATATTTCATAATACGAATAGATTACACATTTCAGTCAACAAATTGTTATTTTTAATTATTTTGTTATAAACTGAAACTCTTCCTAAATCTTTCAACATACTTTACAATCATATCATAAAGTAAATCAGCTTTGAATTGTTTCAAGTATTGAACTTGCATGTTTAAACTTTGATCTTAAAAACGATAACACATTGAAAGTTAAGGATACTCTTACAAACAGGAAAAAAAAAATATTTACAAGTCGACTTAAGTCATAATTTAAACAAGGGGTTAGCTCAAACGAGTGAATGCGAATAACAATTATTTTGTTTTAAAACAAGGCAATATTTATACGTCTAATAACAAAAAAATTAACACAGAATAGTTCTTTTTATTGGCGTTCACAATGATGCAAGTTAGTTCAATTGAAGTCCATTGAAAAGAAAGTTGATTTCAACTATTGTGTCATGGTCCCCTGTTACGAAACATTTTCCTTGATTAAGGCTTGATAATATACACATATCAAACGGGATCGTTAAACGGGACATAACTCAAATAACGTTAATCAGAAGATATGTTATTATCTACGTCCCTTTTAGAAAAGGATTGGTGAGCGTGTAACAAATGGTTACGGCTTTGACAGAGTGTTAGTTAACACAATATATCTTTAAACATGTTTTCTTTTTTATCTTCAGGAGTCTTTTATCAAAAGCTATACATGTATACATATCTTATATAACAATATAATTTTGCCAGTTTTTTATTTAAATAGAGTAGTTATTTTTTCATCTTAATCCTTACGGGATATTTCGTTTTTATTTCATTAAAAAAGCATTCTCAAAACAATTATTTATTTAATGTATGTATCGAAACAGAAAATGACTTCATGAACATACAAAATAATAACCTCATACAACCGGGTTTGACATCAGTCATCTGGTTGAGCCCAGGTAGATCTGTATTCACTGACAACGCCTTCGAATGATCAAAGCTGTCGATAGTGCGTTAAACTCCATAAAAAGACAATACACATTTGCTTTCCATTTGAGACATAAACTACTTGACATTAAAAGAAATCATTACTTTACGAATTGTTCAATGACGTTTTTTTTTATAGACCTCTGTTTCTAATGTTGAAATATGTTTTAATGTTTAATGATACTACATACACGAATTACTACGACTTTGACACAAACAATATACTTATTTTCCTCAGTGCACTATTTTCTAGTATACGGCGAAACCCTGTACACAAAAAACTACACCCAGTCCATTTAATGTGAACGTATCAAAGCTGTATCTTAACAAGTATGGTACGGTTGAAGTAGCCGGGACTTGTAAGGAATATTTTCGAAAGGTACAACTGAGCTTGATTCTTTAAATATTTTAAAAATTTGACAAATGAAAAAGCATTTTTGTATTGCGAGTATTGATTATTCAGCAGATTGGATCAGTTTTGGATGTTGCCAGGTGTTTTTTTTTATCATGGCAATTTCGGCATGTTATTACGTAATGATAATGTCGGAATAGCAGAATGGACAACGTCTTTGTCTCTGATCCATTCCATGCTACTGTCTCATTTGGGAATGAACGGTACACCTTCTACATTTATATATGTTTAGAGCTATATTAAAGGGGATAATAGTAAAATAAAATTAGCTATATTTTGTTTTTGATATAAATAAGCCATTTTTAATAAAGGTAATTTGAAGCATTGAACGCTTTACAATTTAGGAATAGGATTCTTCACAAAGTAATAGTTAATTACAATATGCAACCACTCTTTAGTGAAATGCAAGTTTAATAGGACCTCTACCTAGATCTCCATACAACATGCGGGTGTATTTTTGCCTTGATTTGGTTATTTCTCTTACAAAATCTAAATTCATTTATCATAGTTCTCGCTGATTTCAAACCCAACATTTTCCAACAATATAGGAACAATGATGTGATCAAACTGTTTAAGTGGAAGGTCAATTGGTCATTCAAGGTTACTCATTTTTCTGTACAAAAATGAAGAGCTTTTCTTGGGTGCTGGGCGTAATGTTATTATTTTTTTTAATTTACCAGTTGGGGAAAATACAATGCCAACATACTTAAAGTTTGTCAAGTGTAAATCTAAAATGACTGCATCTCCTATTTTCTCCAAATATGTTTAACTTATATATACGTGATTCTTCCAATGTTGTCAATAGTCATCGAAAAAGTGCGTCTATGTTATGTATTTGAAAATTTGGTACTTTATTCAAATATGGAATTGAGCATATAAAGTTCAGTACGGACTTCCGCCTATGCTGTTTTCTTTTCCAAATCTAAAACCTAAAATTTACAGTTATTTTTGAGTATTTGCAAAATTGTTGTTCCGATTTGATTTGATTGCATCATCATCATCATCATCATCATCATCATCATCATCATCATCATCATCATCATCATCATCATCACCACCACCACCACCACCACCACCACCACCACCACCATCATCATCATCATCATCATCATCATCGTCATCATCATTTTTTAAAGTACTTATATCATCTCTTACAGACGTGGCTGCCTAAGAAAGACATTGCTGTCCAATCTGCTCCACAGGTTCCAACATAGTAGTTTCTTAATAACCTGTTGTTGACTTCGTTATGTTCAGTCATTAGGATGAGTGTTTGAATACCGTTGAATCCAGACATACTTGGCAAGACCAACACCAAGCAAACAGGCTTTGCTAGTGTCCCGGTGGTCGTGGGTTCGAACCCCAAACCTGGAAAAACATTTCATTACTGGTTTACTTTAAAAGTATACTTTAAAAGTATGATTTTTGTAAAAATCCCCTTGGTATGAACATGTATGATTGTGGTATGTTTAAAACAGGACGGCCAATAACAACCATAACACAACAATTTTAAACATGAATATAAGATTATAGAATATAAAGGTCGGAAACTATCCAAGAAAAAAAAATCAAACTTCAGTGTACATAATCATGTACGTGTATAGAAGTACTAAACGCTTTTGAATCACATACGCGTGCAAAATTTCTTAAGATCTACTTAATTACCCTTTTTACACAAAAATACCACTACCAATCAGTTTGTTGACAGTTTGTTTGTTTTTCTAAAGATAATCTTTAACGCGTAGATTTGTATGCTAATCCGTGTTTTACTATGATTGCTAGTGCGTACTTACGGGCTTAACGGAATTTAAACGAACACTCTTAAGAAAAACATCATACAACCATGTAGTAATTCCTATATTGACCTTTGATAAGTGGGGAAAATAGTTCATTATTAGAAATAGAAACATCAAGTACAGGCTGAAAACGTCTGATGTTCGTTACGATTTGTTGCGGCGATTGGCGATATAGTTCGATGTTACCCGATGTTCCCACGAGTCGTATTTTATGGCTTATAGCCTAATACTGTTTATAATTAAAATATATATTCGGATGATCCTCAGTAATACTCCCATCAGTAACACTAAACCTTAAATAAAAATGGTTTTCCTAATATAATATTTTGTAATATGATCATGACAATTTTACTGGTTTAAAAAAAAGTGCAGAATGTTTTGTGTCCAAATTATATTGTTGTAGCTTCAAAAATAAGAAGTTGGTCAAAAAGCCACAGCCATGGTCATCCAAGGACAACACTGATATTTTTCAAAAGTGTACACATGGTCAAAATTGAATTGCTGTAGCTTCAAGAATAAGAACCAAGTTTCAAACGGGTATTGCCAGCTTTGACCCCAGTGGCATTATTTGAACAAACTTAGTGGAGTCCATCATGTGACGCTACATAACACATAACAAAATATCTCTATGTGCATTTTTAAACAAACTTAGTTGAGGGTCACTGTATGCTGCAACATACAAAATATGAAGGCTCTGAGCCTAACAATTTCAGAAAAAAATATTTTCACATGTTTTCTTATCTAATTGTTACTCCCAAGTGTTGACCCCATAAGCACGATTTGAAAAAAAAACTTGATAGAGAATTACTATATGATGTCACATGCAAAATATTCTATGTCTGGGTCTAGCGGTTTCAGACAAGAAGATTTTTAAATATTACCCTATCGTATAAGTATGTAAGAAACTTGTGATCACCCGTGCGGGGCCATTTTTGACCCCAGGGGCATAATTTGAACAAACTTGGGAGACTCAAAGCCTAAGCTCTAAGCATTATGGTTATTGTCGAGAAGAATTACCTTCCGGTTGCAATGGTAACCAGAGTTCTGCTTAAAAGGCCACCGTCCAAGAGAATCATTTATGAGCACTACGTGCTCAGGTGACCTACATTCTGAAAAGAGTGCATATATTTCCTCAAAAATCTTAGTTTGAGACTGCTTTTATCAGCATAATTGCTTCAACAAAATCTCTAAATAACAAATTACCTTACGGATGTTGTAAAATATCCAGTTTCATTAACACGCCATGAACCAATAATTGATTGATGAAGACAATACAAAAACAAAAAAGGGACAACATAGTGATAATTCATATCTAGAAACAAAAGCTCGTACTCTTTTGGAAGTATTATTATAAAAGATTAACAACATACGGCATCAAATAACATCCCATGACGTTGATCTAGTGATTTTATGTAAAGTGTAAAGAGTCTGTATAAGACAACTTGATAAAATCTTATTCACTCGGCCTAGACTTACACATCGTTTAGTAAAATGATTGTGAATCGTTAGTAAATGGGAAGTGTTTGATTCAAGCTGTGTGTGGTTAATTCTGATAACGATTTCAATTGAAGTAATATAATATGTCGAGCAGCCCCCCTAAAATTCACAGGCTAAACATTTCATGTCAATATGATTGAAAGACATATGCATATTTAACCATTTAGGAGCCAAAATCTTTGTTTCAGTACAAGACCCTAAAATGCACGTTTAAGCGTGCCCCTACACACGTATTCGGAAACGATAATGTAATCATACACAACAATGAAGGTTTTATTTACTGTTATTTGATTTACAAAACATTATTTGAATTAAAACGAATATTGGATAAGTATTTAAAAGTTAAAAGATAAAATAATAACGTATACATTAAAATGTCAACTAGCTGAACTTGAAATGGAATGCATTGGTATATATACATGTTCATTAACCTGTAAGACTTTGTACCTCAGGCAGGCACTGAGATTTGGCACTATAACACTTATCTTTCTGGTATAGCACAATTGTTAATTATTTAATCGCATGTTCTATTTTATGAGTAAGATATATTGCAACAAATAATTGCTTGATTCTGGAAACCAACCTACCTATAAAACCCGGCGAACTTAGCGATTTCTTTCCATTCCTGTACTAATAATTGTATGCGTTAACCAAAAGAGGGTTTCAAAGGGGATTATCCCCTAGTGGACGTAATCTACGTTAAATAAAATAAAAAATGCCCAGTCGAAATATACTGATCTCTGTAAAGAAACCTGCATTAAATCAACGTTTGTAAATTTATGGCAACTGGCATTGCCCCCGTAGTTTGATTACATTTACATAATATAATGTTCTATTTTGGATTGATTGAAAACTAAAGTGACACAGTTTTAGTCATAACTGTACTTGTAGTACACCACTGCATTTTGAGTGTAGTTGCTAGGAGTGTACTTGTGTTATACATAAAGAAACAATACCATTGATATGTTTGGAATGGAATCATTAAACTGTTGATTACTATTGGCCATATATGAACATGGCCATCATCACAGATTGATAGTTTGACGCTTGGTGTTCTAAGTTAATACCATATCTGAACCAGGGAAAGCAGAAGCTGGTCATTGTTCTGTTCATGCAAATTCACCTTCTAATTAGAAGCGGGTAAGATTTAAACGTGATGTACATATAAAGAGCTCCTCTAAGATGATTAGTTAGTTGACAATGAATTGGCTAAGCACTGTTTCATAATCATATTAAAGTGGACACTGTATGGAATAGATGGAGCCTTATTTTAGATCATTTTGTACCGAATAGATATGATTTAAGCTTATTATAGGAAACAAAATATCATGAAGAAATATCATGCAAAAGAGACTATGTTTTATGTATTTTCCTAATAAGTCAATAGAACTCATCGGTTAAAATAAGTGCACTTGTGATGGCTTACTACTTTCATTGACCTATACTAATTGATTTATGTTAACGTAAAAGTACATACACTACATCATATAAGCGCAAGAGAAGGGCTGAAACTAATGTTGTATTAACTTGTAGCCTAAACCATTTGTTCTCTTTGTGTGATTTAGCTTGTGTGTGTATGTTTATTTTTTATGCCTTATAGTTTCAACTTGAGAACACATAGATATGATTAAACTATTATAGCCTCACTCACTGAACATAAATCGGCTGCAATGATGAAACAAATGTCAATAAAGCATACCATATTAAATAATACGCATTGAAAAAAAACAATAGCTTAAGTATCTAATAGTCACCAAAACAGAAATACTAAAATATGGGGTAATGTACATTATATGCTGGTACATTGAAACAAACAAAAGCAATAACAGTTTATATTCAAATTGATTAAAAACAAATATTGTACTTTCTAATTATTATTATAATTTCCAGTAATATTGATGATACTGTGTATAAAACGAAACATACCTGTTGGTGTACACTTTTTAAAGATTCAAATGTTTGATGTATATTATTGCAGTAATAAATAATAAATGTATGCAATTTTAAGCGTCCATATTTAAAACATCGATTGGCTTTCTTTTTCTGCTACTTATATGGATAGAATGAGCATTTTTACGATGTTCATTATTTCCTCACAAGTTACAAGATAATGCTACAAATAGCGTTGATATGGCCCCTTTTTCATTCAAACAAAGCAAAATAAAAAAAATATATATATTATTCCAAAATTGAAAAACAAAACAAACTGTAAAAATGCGATGGTCTCAGAAACTCTTCAACGTTCACTGTAAATTATTGCGTTTATGACGCCAGTGATTAACGACTTATGCACTTTGTGTTGAATATACGAAGTCTGATTTTGTATTGTCATTTTCTTTCTATAAACGTTTGAAGGCAAAAGTTATTAATTCATATATTTCTGACACGGATGAAAAATCCCACCCTCGGCAAGCCTCGTTATCGGTATTTGCATTTTCCCTCGTGTCTTAATTATCCGTCTGCACCGAAAACATATGACATGTACATACATTTTGTGATATGACAACATTTATTTATATATTGCAATCTCTTATCTGTTAATAAAGTTGTAAAACATGAATAATTCTTATCCCGTAAATATGACACATTTATATGTTAGCTATTTTGTTATGGTTTTATCCTTTCACAGATACGCGTTGGCTTTTAAACGTGGAGTGATTAAAAGTTGTTGATACAAAATAAATTTGGATCTTATCGCCATGCACTGAGGCACATTGTAGCACAAGAAAACAACAGCAATTATCGTTAATGACTTAAAAGTTCAAATGATGAAGAGAAAATGCCAACTTATTTTAAAGAAGGAATTATAATTGTACATCGTTGTTATATAATTGTGTTGTGGCTTGATTGTGTATTGACTACATGGCTTGTCCCTCTAGCTTTCATTATATTTAATATAACAACTACGAATTTAAATAACTGCAAGAAGCTTTTTAAACGAAATAAGAATGAAATGCCTATTGATTTCTAACAGAAATACGAACAGCAAAAAACACTACGAAAGTCTGAAAATGTTATTTAATCCTAAAAAGATGAACTAGTAACATTGTGTCCAATCTTTACGATATTCTTATCTCTCGTCAATAAACCAGTGTTATCCCACCACTATCCAGCGTTGCCCCCCATAACGACTGGACACGATGAGTAATATTCGAAGTGTTGCATGAGTTTTTGTACCAGAATGATGAAAAACCGTTTGTTGTCGGTGGTGATGTTAAAACAGATATAGACTGTTTAAGACTGTCCACTAAATTAAAACAATGGCAAAATGTAAACTAAAGATAAATTGTATAAATAAACGAAAACAAACAGTCGAAATATGGCGAATACTCCATCCGTCTAAAAGGCCAAATACTTGGCATACACTGTCATCCACATTACATTTTAACAGACATTCACAATCAATTACATAACGAATAGTACTATACCATGATACAAAACTTCTCATTTAATCATAATATTTACGATTAATAATCTAAAAGCAGAAAGAGATCCGGCCTCTTTTTTATTAAGCATCACTTAAGGTCTTCTTTACACAGACTATAAGTTCAAGATAAAATATTGTATCCAAGACACGATAGGTTTGAATTAAGATAACACTCCAGGAGTGCGATTCAGATATATTTAACGATCTGCCATTATCGTTAACCTACGATTTGAATAACCAACAACATTACGATTACCAAAACGGCCTTTCAAAAACGTGTAGTAAACTCTTTGGTCGTTCGTCATAACTAACGATAAAGCTCAGCGTGAAAGTAAATGACACAGTCTGAAGAGAAATGATGTTACATATTATTCTGATGACCCAAACTGTCACTATTATTTGACGTTTTGTTTTGTTTTATCACGGCCATGTCAGCCTACTGATAATGAAATAATTAACTCCACTCGCGCTTTCTATTCTGGTTAACCTTATGTTGCTTATGCTACAATTGTATATGTACGTACAAGTTCCAATTGAAAAACAAAGACCTGGCATCTCTAGAACAATTCAAGACACAAAATATTATCACAAGAAAACAACACAAACAACCCGTCTGTCAAATTTGAGTACAAATACATAACCCAAACGCCAAGGAGTCAATCGGCTACAACCAACTAACTTTCAAAATTCCAAAGGCTTTGATTTTTCCAATATTTACACAGGATTTTTCTTCTTTTTCATTAACTTTAATAAAATATTGATACTCGAACACAAACACTCTTTTTTCTGTATTAACATCCGGACCTTGGTCAACGAGGGGCAACGAGGGGCAGATAACTGTGATCTTGAACCACATCCTGGATTTACGGTCAGTGGTAGAGCAGCTACAGATTGCCTCAGTCTCTGAAACTGTGCCTATCGGTTATTTTGGTCGTACTACCATAATCAGCTAATGATTGTGTTTGAAACGCACCCAAAATACATTATGAAGTTAATAAAATGTTGAATTAGAAATGAAACAATGACATTGCTTTACATAAATACCTTTTTATTGCTTTAGACGTTTAATTATAAAACTTCAAGAAAAGAGTTTTAGCATGAAAAATGTGACAGGCCATTATAAAAATATATATGTCCTTTCTTAGTATACACTAATCCCCGATTGAAATAGTAAATCACTTTGACTCTCCGATCGAGCGTCCTTCAGTTACTGCTTACGTTTGCACCGTCTGCAAAATGTTCAGTCGTGGCGAGTTTCTGGTGATTTTTACAACATTTTTGGTGCTCAAATTCAGATAATATCCATGTGCCCATCCATCAAAATGTCAAAGCTTCATGCGGTAATCTACCAGCTAGATAGCTAAGCTAGATTGCTAATTCCAACCATAGAAAGCGACAGTGATACTGACTAACGGTCTTTTCAAACTTCAAGCGCCAAATGAATACACTCGTATGATGACGTCACGCATTTATGACATTGTTTTTTATGGTTCTTATGGTTCCTTTGCTGATTTAAATTAATTGAACAATGTATTTGTGTTGATCATAAGTGAAATATTTGAAAATTGATTCAAAATGAGACGTGCTAAATATGTTTTTTATTGCGAATGAAAAAAAATCATGTGGGACTATTTTCTTTCCTTAGGATTAAGTAGGCTTATTCCACCACATGTAAATTATTCGCACTAGGATACGAACATTTATATTGAAGAAAGTTTGAATACATTTCGACGGAAATGAGCTATGATATGAATATAATTTCATATTCGTAAACTCGTCATTTAATCAAATCGCTAAAAGCGTTGAAAGGCTGTCGGATAGATAAATGTGACAAACACGACGGTCTTTTAAATGAAGAAAGATAAATCGATTGCATTCATTTGAGGAACTCACTTTAATAGGTAAAATAGGATTTGTGATTATAAAAAGCACAATTATATTGTTCTTATTTCATCAAGTATTCAGTGGCATAGAAGATTATTAATTCAAGGCTCCTTAATTTGAACACCGATTAGCCAGTATTTAAATATACATTCTTTATATTAAAAATCAATCAATATTTGCTTAACAGTTTAAGTAAGAGATGACTTACCTTCATTTTGTTTGGGTCTGTTTAAGACGTTGTTAAAGAAATACAAATACAATTCAAACTATACGTAGGATGCAAGGAAATAACTGACAATACAACTTTAAGCAAAATTATGCTCTTTTAATGGCTGAATCTGCCTTTCAGGTCGACATATCTCACATATCAGTATCAAGCAGATTGATTTATGTCAGGTTCAGAACATATTTGATAAAAGGATAAACTTGTTTTTTTGGTACACGATCTTTGACTATACAATACAATCATGCTGCTGTGGTATATAACGAATTGGTTAAAAAAGTGTTTTCAAACCTGTCAGATTTAAAAAATAAAATTCGAACAAGTAAATCCACCTTTAACAATAACTGTATTTTTTCTTAGTGTTGTTGACAATTCCCAAAACTCCAACGACAAAATGTACACAAACTTAAAAGGCATGTGCTTAAAGAAGAAGAAGAAAGTTTATTCAAAGAAATATATCACACAATACATATTTGAAATAGGCCAACATGACCCGTGATCAAATCAATGTAATACAATGACTTATGCGAATTATGTTAACTTACGTTACATACAACACGTCATTTTATATTGATATGTTCAAATGCTCTTGTCCTGTACAAGGTTCGATAAAAAATCAACTTGAAATTTTACAGTATGATGCCCCCTCCCACCAGTTTCAACTTTAGATTAATATAATCATGAGAAAATTCCCATTTGTTACAGCAAATTGAATATTTGACACATGAAAGACATGTTATTACAGCATTAAAGTTTAAATGTCATTTTTTAATTGGTATTTTAAGCGTATTTCTGACTGAATGTGTTTGCCACACACTTATTGTACATTTGCCTCACCATTTGAGACCAGGAATTGGCTCTTCATCGCTGGGAACTTTGTTTTGATCCTCACAATAAAAATCAAACACTGATGCACTGACACACATGCAATTAAAAAATAATAATTTCATACCTGAATAGTAGTTGTCTCCATATTAGCTCCGCAACTGATGCAATATTGGTGTTGTTGTGTTGGTTTTGTCCGGGTAATAGAGCTTCTCTACAGAAGCTACATTTATAGGCGTTCTAAGTATACAGGACCTACCTGGGCTATACAACCAGTATATTCCTCGGTTTCACTTTACTTGAATCAAATCACGACAGTGACTGTAGCCTTTCGAACCCGAACCAAAGTTTAACAATTGCGCTAACTTGTCGGGCTCAGAACTGTTTAAGTTTCGAAATAGCATTAGCAATCAAAATATAGTTATATAATTCTAGTTAATACCTGCATTCATGTCTATTTTTGTGCAATTCGTCAGCTGCTGCAGTAGACTCGTGATATCCGTCCTGACTAGTTATAGCTTCGTCATCTCGATACGTTCTTCTAGTGAGCTGAATTCGCCATCGAATCTCTTAATCGGATCAGGACAGCCATTCAAGCTTTATTCCAGTTGATCAAATCATATGATGTAAACATTAAGAACAGTCTTGTACATCTAGGTATTTCCAGATCTGAAAATAAACAAACGAACATGTCCAGTAATTTTAGTTAACAATTTGATGACTGTCAATCCATGGGTCATATATGTTCTGAGGTAAACAGGAGAGGAAAAGCGTAACCGAAGTTGGGCTCGAACCCACGACCGCTGGTTCATACTCAGATACACTAATTTCCGCCCTCGTTAACCTTATTAGGCCGTCACAGGCACTTCTCCGTTTACCACTGCGGCCATTAAGATAAATCTCGGAGAAAAAGTACGACCAATCCATTGAACGAACCAACGCCCACTTGCACGGTGCTCCTACCAATTGATCTAACCGGGTGACTTGTTCTTACCCACAAACACTACAGTTCATAGCTTCGAAAAAAAAAATATCATCTTCGAAATTTATGTAAGATTGGAGTCCTGTGTTATACATTCATACACAGGGTGTTGGCCATCCTTACTCGGGTATGAATACATTTAAACTTTGAACAATCCACCTACTAAGTTGTTTTGTAAATGTTACCAAACCAATCAAGCAAACACTCGAACCACAAATGTGCATTTTTGGACGGTTGGAATATCTAAGGTTCAACAACAACTTTATTTAAGGTTTAGGCATATCAATATGCTTTGAAGGTAAGTTTTTAAATTCAAAGAATCTGTTCTTAACTGCCAAAAAGGGTGATTCTGAAAAGAATCACAACTTTCTCTGGAAACATTTAATATGTCTTATATCATGTTTTGATATTTCATACATGTAGAGAAAGTATTGCTTGATTGAACTGTTGTATCATTTTTGTTGTAGTTCTTTGTTTGGCTTGTTTCCTGACCGTATTCACTAAATCGGTCTGGTATTTTAAACACCAAATACAATTAGCTGTATTGTTCTTAGATCAAGATGATATCGTTTACTTCTTTTAAGTGAAACTTTAATTATACAAATAATGTCAAAACAGAGCAAATAATATGCAAATACACGTGTATCTGTATCAGGTTTAAAACGGAAAAAGACAAATAAAAAAAGTATGACTTTAATACAGGAACAAATATTGTACTGTTTTCCATGTTTAAATTATAAAGTTTAATTACCACGCAATACATCAGAGTAAACACAAAGTACTGTTCATGTAATAGATCTGGAACAGACAATCCCGAATATGACGCAGCCAAGACGTACGAGATATTGTCCGTTAAGACGGATACATCAGTTTACGATGATCTTAGAAAGTTATAACGCTTAATATGATAATTTAATATGAATTAACTCTTTGATTAATACAATAGGTTGGATTTTGTATTGAACATGAACTGTAACAGAAATCACTTGTTCGTAATGTAGCGCTTGGAGCTTGTAACACATATGACATGTTTTGATCACGATGTTTTGCTGTTGTATGTCATTGTTATTCACGTGTATTCAACACATTGTCACATTTTTATTACAAGTTCTTGTTTCAAACATAATTAGTCTTGAGATCGTATTTTTAAATTCATTATGATAAACATATATTTAATTTGCATTTATATTTATAGTTAACTAGTATATAAAATTTTATACACTAAGATACGTTTGTTGTTTTTGCATTTCCTTACTATCGTTTAAAGTTTGGAGGCGATAGGTGAGATAGATAACTTGAAAGTTATACAGTATTTAAAACTGTCAGACGTTATAATGTGCATATATCAGGAACACTAGTAATCTGTATGTCAACGAATGTCTAGCAGGCAATTGTTTGAAAGGCCTTCCCTGGAGAACTTCAGCTGAAATATTGATCATCTTTAGCTTTTTTGACAAAATCACAATCAAATTAGTGGTGAAAAAATATAATTTTAGTATCAGGATGTTCATTAACTTAAGAAGAACAGGATGATCGATTTAATTCCGGAATTTCTCAAAAACCTTTGAAGAAAATAGGAGGAATGAAACTATTTTTCTTTGTTGTCTGGATTTAACCTAGATACTGAATATTGGATATTATCTATTTCTTGGATTAAATTCTGACACTGTTGAAACTTACCCTTAAATAATCAGTTATAAAGACTATTAAATATATAAATCATCAGTTCAAAAGAACAAAGGGACAAAAAGAACAATTCCAAATACCAACCCCGGGCAAAATATCAGCAAAAGGGGATGAAAAACCAACTGCCAAACGGGCACATTCTGAAGTCAGCAATGATAGCATGGACAATGGGTCAATACAAAGACAGTTAGATGTGGTGAATTAAAATCTATTAGATCTGATGGGTGATCCCAAACATATGCTTAAAAAGATGAGATAGAAATCTTAATCTTAAGTACTATAACAAACATTTTTAAAAAGTTGGAACAAAAGACTAAAGATAGGATCATGAGGATGAAGAAGGATATTGAAGAGGATATGAAGGCAAAGATCGATAAGGACATCAAGAGACTGGTTCATCTGAAATTCAAGGACATATGGAGGACAAAATAAATAGTTTGGAATTTGACAATAATGCTCTTAAGGAAAAGCTGGACGGCTCGAAGAGCTTTAACACTCAAGAAATTGACAGGCTCAAAGACAAGGCAACGATAACGGACGTATCAGTCGGGAAGCTTGTAAGACAGCAAATTATAATGAACAGTACTCGAGAAAAAATAATATCAAAATCATGGACATTAAAGAGGATGTTATGAGCCAGAATCATTATTGACAACAAAGGTGATTGAGATTCTAGGGGACCAGGGTATCAAACCTGAGAGCCACCAGTTTGTTTCTATCCACCGAATTCCGGGTGAACGTTGGCATGCCAAACCTGTGTTGATGAATCTCCGTAACAACAATGACAATGCCATGGTGATGAGGAAGAGAAATGAAGACTGCGGGTCATCGCCTTGTTGACGACGTGACTAAGATGAACACCCAGCCATTGACAGTGCCTGGTATATTTGGTGCACTTTACTGGCATGAAGGAAAGAATAACGATTGATGTGTATGACAATATTAATGCTGTTATAGGAGCTCACCGAGAACGGATAGCAGTGACATCATAGACTATTTACATTAAATGTGACTGGATAAACTACCTAATATGTGCATGGATTTAACATTTAACCAGTAAGCAATTAGCTTTTGCATTTCCTTTGAAACCTGTTTTTAACTTATTAATAATTCATTCAATTTATGTTAAAGTCACATATTTATATTGTTTTTTGCATAGTGTTTTAAACAAGTTACATGTGCATAAAGAGTAACCATGTGCTCCTAATGTTTTTATTTACACAAGAGTGCCACCAATAAGTCATTGTTAGTATGTACTTATTGGACTGTATACTACATATGGGGTTTTTCTAGTGATAAAAATAGATCGACAGGGGCCAGTGGTCATGTCAGGATACAAAGTAAATATGTGCTGGCTCTGTCAACATGATATTATCAATTGTTCATTCACTGTTCTATAAATCATAAATGTTTCAATGAACTATAATTGTAGTCATACAGGTACTACTTAACTTTTGCTGTTAAGCTTTACTAATTTCTATTCAGGTTATTTCGCTGATAAGAGAGTTTTATCTTATCAGTATTGTAATAAGATTTTGTTTAAATTGGGATAGTGTTTTTGGAGAAATGGTATTTTTTCTGTCTTTTCTATATGTTCATTTCCACTTTGTACTTTTTTATGTTATTGTATATTGATGTATAAGCTGTTCATGCACTTTTTCAGTAATCAGTAAAAACCTTTTAATGTGATGTATGCAACATTAAACTGTGGTCATTCACTGTTAGGAAAATGATAAATAAAAAGGTTTCTGTGGGTGATTTTTGTAATGACTGATTTAAAAATTATTACTTACAACTGTCGAGGTCTAAAAGACACCAAAAAAAGAAATGATGTTTTTAATTTTCCAAAAGCCCAAAATGTACATATTTATTGCATACAAGACTTTTATTTTATAACGAATATGGAAAAAACAAATTTACTCACAGTGGGATGGTTAATCCTGTTATCATAGTTTTGGTACGTCAAACTCCAGAGGAGTTTATATTTTATTTAAAAAAAATATTGATGTTAAAGAACATAGGATTGAAGGTGATCCACATGGAAATTATGTAGTGCTTGATTTCACCTATGGATTAAAAAGGTTTACATTGTGTGCACTTTATGGCCCAAATTAAGGCCACGTTTTGATACAAATATTTTCAAAGTAATTGACAAGTTTAAAAATGATTCTTATATTGTTTGTGGTGATTTTAACATTTACTTGATGTTCAGTTAGATTACAAAAATTATAATACCTATGATAATAATAAACATGCACGTCAGACACTACAAACAATTATTTCGGATAGGCATTGCTTTAGAGCATTGAAAGGAGATATTATTCAGTTTACATGGAGACGACATACCCCTTTTCTGATGCTTTATTGCCAAATATCAGATATTGTGATATACATATTAGTTACAGATCTGATCATTCTATAGTTAGTCTTGATTTAAAACAACAAGAAGTTGAGCATGGGAAAGGCCTCTGGAAATTTAATAATTCGCAGTTAAGTGATATAGAATATTTAAATAGTATTAAACAAAAGATTGAAGAAATAAAACAACAGTACCGCTTACCTGTATATTGTTTGGATAAATTGTCCGAAATCAGTAATACTAAAATTGAATTTGTGATCAATGATCAGCTGTTTTTAGAAACATTGTTAATTGTTAATTTATTGATGATAGTAAAAAGCCAACAGATTTTTTCTGTCGGCTTTAAAATAATTACTCTGTTAGTAAATGCATTCCTTTTATTGAGATGGTTGTTTTGTATATGAACAAAATGATATTTTAAAAGAAACATCCTTGTTTTATGAAAAAATATACTGTAAGAGTACTTCAGAAGTTGAATATTATATTGAAAATGACTTGAATGAATTTTTGTTCCTAAACTGTCAATTGATCAAGCACATTCTTTAGAAGGTCTTATAACATTTGAAGAAGCCTCCCTTTTTCCTAAGATATATGAAAAATGATAAAAGGCCCGGGTTCGGATGGATTCACTGTATAACAATTTAAGGCTTTTTGGTCTCGTATTGAATATGTTGTGGTTAGAGCGGTAAATTTTGCTTTAGAAAATGGATCAATGTATTTTACGCAAAAACAAGGTGTCATTACATGTATACCAAAAGACAATAAACCAAGGAAGTTTCTTAAAAACCTTAGACCTATTAACTTGCTCAATACAGTTTATAAAATTGCATCGGGTTCCATTGCAAACAGATTAAACACTGTATTAGATTTTTACGTTGCAAAAGACCAAACTGGTTAATAAAAGGAAGACATATTGGTGAAAATACTAGGATACTATATGACTTGATGAAATTCACTGAGGATAATTACATACCTGGTTTGTTAATGATGAAAGATTTCGTGGAAGTATTCGATACTTTGTCTTTTAATTTTATTAAAAAAATGTTCCTTCTTTAATTTTGGACCAATGTTTATACAGTGGATTTCTTTGTTTCTGAATAATACTGAAACTGCTTTCAAATGAATGGTTTTCTGTCAAATTTCTGTAGACAGAGAGATCCGATAAGCTCTTATACTTTTATTTTGTGTGATGAAATTTTATCAATAAATATAAGAAGTTGTAAATCTGTCAAATGCATTTCAGTGTACGGTGTTGAATACAACATATCTCAATTTGCAGATGATACATCTATATTACTTGATGGATCAGATTTATCATTGAATGCTACCTTAAATTTTATTACATGATTTTTCTTTATATTCTGGCTTGAAAACTAACTTTAATAAGACACATTTAATATGGATTGTTTCCCTAAAATATAGCACAAGGTCAATTAAAACAAAATATAAATTGATCTGGGGAGCTACACAGTTTATTGAACAGGGTTGTTTTCAACTCTGTTCAGTGTAGCCACAAACTCGACACTCACAACATAAAATGCCTATTAATAGTAACAAGTGTCGTCTGCCTCTTTACCCCCAAAAATATAGTTTGAGAAAGTGCGGACTATATAAATTGCAAGCTATGTTTCCAATAACCGAGCTAGATTTGACAAAGCAAGAAGTAATCATAACGCAATATCTATTTTAATCATTTAATCTGTTGAACTTAAATAAAGATAATATTAAAGTAGTGTCCCTGCGCCCAAAAATGGATGAACATCGAAACGTAAACAAAGAATTACTATCCACTCAAAGCGCATCATTCCATCACGTGACACAATGATCGCATTGATCTCAACGATCGCACAGTTTCCCCGCTCAAAACATCAAGTGCACGCCATTTTGACAGGCACGTACTAAAGTGCTGACGAGTTAGCTGACGATATAGAAATAGAAGAGAGTTGCTGACCATATAGACAATGAAGGAAAAAAGGTTTTGAAATTAAAGATTTTTCAAGACTCAATGTTAACTTTATTTTATATACTTCTTATAGTGTACGTATAGACGGATGTTTCTGTTTTTATTTTTGAAAATGGCATTTCATTGAAATGAATTGAGTTATATGTTTTGCTGGTTTGGTGTAAATATAAGAACATATCACGGATTTAATAACTTTTTTAGGTGTTTCATCTACAATTGTTTGAAATCAATTATTTTAAATAAAATAACCACGACCCTCCATGTATATATAACGGAATACGATATTGAAGACGGGAATACAGACGGGCTAAACGTAAAACCTGAATGAACATTGACACTTGTTTGGTTAAGCAAAGCCACAATCGTGCACATCTTACCAAGAAGACAAAGCAAACTCAGTTTGACGAACTAGCCAAAACTGTTTTTCCTCAATCAAACCGTAATGTTCCTGATATACAATTTTCTAACTTTATTCAAATAGACGCACACATTTAACCTTTTGTATCTAATCATATAAAGGACTTAAAGACTGGCAAGGCAACTGGACTGGGGTATTCATAAGAAATCTGAGTCCATGGATGTTGGTAATTATCCTGAGTGTTGCAAGCAAAGTTCTAGTTAATTCTTACATAACAAAATAATTCAACTACTTTGCGACGAATTTTATTCTGACATCATTTCTTTCGTTTTATTCCAAACAATTATACAGTGAAACGATGATTGTCAATATATTTCGACTGTAAATGACAGGAAAGCCTAATGTTAAAAAAAATCAGGTTGCCCTCTTTTCTAGCTTGATTTGCAAATATTTGTGTTTTCTCTATCTCCCGAATGCTTCAGTGTTAACAGGCATTTCTCTGCTGTGTATGTAACACGTTTTTTTAACAGTAGTATTTTCATCTTTCCATCGAAGCGTCCAATGTCGTTTAGCATTGCAGTCATCCACAGTACATTTTACGACCACTCCTGTTATCGAAGGTAAATATACATGTGATTTCATGTTTAAATAAAAAGTCGGATCAGCTCAAAAGTAAGCGCAGAACATTTTTAGGACATAAAACAGTAGAAATGCTAAATTGTTACAAAACAATAGCTATTATACATTCTTAAGATATATACTATCAAATTTCTGCTATAAATGGCTAAAACAATCGATATAATAAATATCATGATACAAATATACATTCCTTTCAAAGAACAATACACATCGTTAATACGAAAAGTAGTGTATACATATTTTAGCAAGATACATTGTAAAAGGATTCACAAAAAATATAATAACAAGTATTATACATTTAATCTAATTCTTTAAGAAGTGGGTCAAACTGAATGAATGAAATATAAGATAATATTTAAATACATGCCGGAGGATCCGTCAAAAGAAGAAAGAAAACCCATTAAACTGGCAGTCACGGCTTAATTTAGAGTGCGAACACAATTCAACACAATGAATAACTTCACGTTACAATAATACCGAGTACGTACCTTGAGACGATACTTCATAGTCTTTATCTGATTGAGATGGAAGGTGATTACATCTTGTTGAACATGTAATAGTTCCTCTAGCCATGTCTTTAGTGACATTGTACGTCTCATAGGAATTAAAATAATAACTATTCCCTCCATTAGTCAAATTGTTCTTATCAACGTTTCTCAAATTATCGTTTTCGCTTAACCATTCTAGTGTACAAGGACGATTTGATTCATCCGTTTCACAAGACATGTTGAAGAAACAGACAGAAACATTCTTGTTATTTTCAATATTTTTGTTTACGCACATCGAAATGTCCGATGGTGGATCTGAAAACAGAACAAGGCAAACTCTATGATAAATGTTTAAAATCCAAGTCTAAATTGATTTCATTTTGAATAGCGTTACTAACTGATTTCGGCAAAATAAAGCATTTTCTGTCATATCTATAAATAATTGTTAACAACACAGCTTAAATTAACTATTGAGGATGTTAACTAATCGTTACATCCATTTTGTTAACATGTAACATGAGATTATTTTGTCTAACCCTATCATATGTATGAGTCCCTTATACATACAATTTCGTCAATTATACATTTAACCAAAATCTGAACTGTTAAATACAAACCATCGGTCGTCTTTGAACAGGATACTGTCAATGAAATATTCAGTTCCTGTGATTTGCAAATATTTGTGTTTTCTCTATCTCCCGTATGCTTAAAGTGTTAACAGGCATTTCTCTGCTGTGTTACACGTTTTTTTAACAGAAGTATTTTCATCTTTCCATCGAAGCGTCCATTGTCCTTTAGCATTGCAGTCATCCACAGTACATTTTACGACCACTCCTGTTATTGAAGGTAAAAATACATGTGATTTCATGTTTCAATTAAAATTCGGATCAGCTCAAAAGTAAGCGCAGAAAACATAAAACCGTAGAACTGCTAAATTGTTACAAACCAATAGCTATTATACATTCTTAAGATGTATACTATCAAATTCCTGCTATAAATGGGTAAAACAATCGATATAATAAAAACCATGATACAGATATACATTCCTTTCAAAGAACAATATATATCGTTAATACGAAAAGTAGTGTATACATATTTTAGCAAGATGCAATGAAAAAAGATTCACAAAAGATATAATAATAACTATTATACATTTAATCTAATTCTTTAAGAAGTGGGTAAAACTGAATGAATGAAAAATAAGATAATATTTAAATACATGCCGGAAGACGGAATCCGTCAAAAGAAGAAAGAAAACCCATTAAACTGGCAGTCACGGCCTAATTTAGAGTGCGAACACAATTCAAGACAATGAATAACTTCACGTTACAATAATACCGAGTACGTACCTTGAGACGATACTTCATAGTCTTTATCTGATTGGGATGGAATGTGATTACATCTTGTTGAACATGTAATAGTTCCTCTAGCCGTGTCTTTAGTGACATTGTACGTTTCATAGGAATTAAAATGATAACTATTCCCTCCAATAGTCAAATTGTTCTTATCAACGTTTCTCAAATTATCTGTGTCGCTTATCCATTCTATTGCACAAGGGCTATTTGATTCATCCGTTTCACAAGACATGTTGAAGAAACAGACAGAAACATTCTTGTTAGTTTCAATATTTTTGTTTACGCACATCGAAAGGTCCGATGGTGGATCTGAAAACAGAACAAGGCAAACTCTATGATAAATGTTTGATTAGGAAAATATAAACGTATACTATTTTTATATTGATATATAAGTCCAATGGCACCCACTCAGGCAAAAGATATATAAAATATTTACCTTCCAATAATGCAAATATTCCAAATGGGAAAGATATGTATCTTAAAAGTGTTATACCACTCCGAGTTTAACTTACATTTCATACTGATACTTTTGCATACTGAGACACTTTTTAGACCAAAATCATATTTGCTTTTCTTTGTGCAGCACACCTCTTTTCCATTCCACATTTTGTTAGCCTTTGTCTTCTTTGCTGAACTTGTATAAGTATGAGATGATTCATCAAATGTATCAGTTTGTTGAACATCACCCACCAAGACTTTGTCAACGTATATTTATATTGTCGGAGCTGGGATAGCATTTCGCACTTCACAGATAGATGTAGAGTTTTCACCATGAAATAATTCAGGAACTGTTAGAACAGGCAGGCTACCTGTCTCTGGAATTGAAACATAATGATTTAATAACAGCATTTAACAGCATTCAATTTACTCACAATCCATATTTTTCCAACACAAAAAATAATAAATCAAACTCAACATGTGTCTCTTTTTTGCTTACCTACGCGACATAGAAAACCGTGCTCTTCGTAAGGTGTTTCAAGGGCTTCATGAGAAACCTGACATGTCACATTCCGTCTATACATTCCGGCCATTTCTTGACTCACGTTTTGGAATCGGTACGACTCTTTATTCCCTTCGATTTTAGCTAGAACAAATGAGTTCTGTCCTATTAAAAGTCGGACTTGTACGGGCTCTGTTCCTTTTTCAGTTTTACAATAAACGTCGGAGCCTCCATAAACATAAATACATTCTGTTATATTAAAGTCAGAGAACTTTGGACCAAGAACTGGGTACCCAGGTGTATCTGAAAAACAACCAAAATCATTTTAATCACTTTGAATATACTATAAACCTTATCAACTGCAATATTTTTAACAAATATTATTCTTTATTATTCCTAAACCATTTAAGTTTATTGATATGAACTGATTAAGTAGATTGAGATATTCTCATTGTTCGCATTTGTACCTAATGCTTATTATCATTGAATGTTTTGATTTCTTAAAACGAAGAAACTACATGTACAGGCCTTGTGGCAAAATCAAGATTGTGTAAGAATATTTTAATGACTACAAATGATTTTTAACAGAAAACAGGATGCAACAAAGACAATCAAAGAAAGCTAATGTTACCCTTTGAAACTATTAGTGATATATACCTTTCAGATATATAGCTATCGTGTTTGTTCTAATTGTTTTGTTTGTTGAACATCCAGCGTTAAAATTCGATCCGTTATATTCATTTGAAGCCTTCCATTTTAAAAGAAACGACCCATCTTCCAAATCTGTTTTAACATTTATCCCAATCATTGTTTGGAATGTTGTGTCCTTGTCTTTTAGGTATCTAAATTCTACGTCACATCCCCAATGATAGAACGGTGTCGCTTTCAGTGTAACCTCCCTGTCCACAAAAGCTGGTCCTACCACTGAGATATTTCCATACTTTTTCTCTGCTGCACAGACGTTGCCAAGAAGAGCTGAAACAGAGGTTTTGAACTAATATAAAATACACACCTTATCCTCAATAACGCAACAGTACTAACTGAACTACAATGAAGTATTGTTATAAAATGTCCAATGGTTAACACACGAGATGAATAACACAGGTTATAGAACTCCAAATAAAATATCTGAAATTATTGAAAATTCGTGAACAATAAGGAAGAACTCCAAATAAAATATCTGAAATTATTGAAAATTCGTGAACAATAAACGTAGGAAGAAATATACGTTATATTGCTATTTCTATCACATTTCGCATTATAAGTAATATTTATACACATATATATACTAGTAGTAGTAGAAGTGGTAGTAGCAGTAGACGAAGCAGAAACAGAAACAGTAGCAGTAGTTGTAGCAGTAGTAGCAGATAGCGGCAGCAGTAGCAGTTGCAAAAGTAGTAGTTACACAAGTAACAATGCACTGTTATTATCATAATCACTCTTTTCCAATACTGAGTTAAAAGGAGTATAATTTAGAGTGTTTTACTTATCTAACATACCGAAATTTAGTGCGGCAAGTAGTGCACATATAATCATCCTTTGTCGTGGCATATCTCCGTAAAATTATTAATAAATAATGCGAATGTTTTTGTTCGGTCTATACATTGCCAATTGTGTTACGCCCGTTACTTATTATTTTAAGAAAATAGACACCGACCATCAATTTTCAAATAGGGAGAATATGAGTTGTTTGCCAGTTTTGCCCCCAATTGTTTAACTGGTGTACCGGACACGCGTAAGTTATACTTTCGATTTGACAATGGATTGAACTGATAGACATTTCATCTATAGGAAAGAAGTGTTCATCTGCAGACAGACTTAATATTCTTTACCGTTGTGAATCATACCAAAAAGGAAATTAAATACGTCTAACGATGTACTTTAATATTGCATCGTTGAGTGTTTCAAATCACAATGAAAGTGAACGAATTGAAAGATTTTCAATGTATGGGAATGGATGACAAACACTTTTTAAATTGACACAGTACTCGACACTCACTGTTTTTTTCAATATGAACGTATTTGATGAATAAATACGTTTGTCGTATCACCGACTCATTGAATATGATATTTATTTTTATCCATAGTGACCCAATATATTTTTGTACCACTTAAAAGTCATAATGAGCTGATTACTGATAAATGAAAAACGAGTTAGATCTTTCTTGACCATAGAAATCTCGTTAGAAACATTTTTTCTCTATACTTTTCAAACGATACCTTTATATAATGGGGCAGCCAGACATCCAAAGTGCTATAATCGTCCATGTTATTTTTAAGGCAAAAAAATAATCGTTTCTAATAAAAATTATGTTTTTTTACGTATTATTCCTCCATTCATTATAATAAAACCAAAATTACACCCCAAATTCACGAAACTGTACATTGGATTCCTTTGAGTAGAGTTTATATGGGCATGTTGTGCAGTCATTACGTCGGTGTATAGCTTAAACGTCCGTCAACTTAAGCTAGTATTTTGTACACTGAGAAACGTAGCCTTATACGAGTTTTTTGAAGATGTTGTGAGACAGACACTTTCCGTTTGTAAATATCAATGCTCGTTAAATGAAGGTAATTATAAATGGTGTCTGTGCTAGACTTCAACTGCTGATTTCCTAGCTCCCTTCTAATCTTGTTTTATTCAAAAGGGTTCCAATTCTTGGAATGCTCTATCAGTAGATATTGTTTCTTCTCCATCGTTGCCTTTATTGAAGTATAACCTTAACAAAAACAGAACTAAAGTACCAATAGTCTTTTTTGATGGTGATCGCAAATCTAGTGTTGCTCACGCGAAACTGCGTATGCCCTGTAGAAGAATTAACAATCACCTGTTTGATTTTTTGAAAAAAAAAAACAATGTCGATACCTCCTACTGCCAATGTGGAGAAATCGAGAATACATACCATATAACTTCTTCACCTGTCCATTATATCAATCTCAAAACATTTTTTGATCAGTTATCCAATATAAGGCCACAGTCACTCAAAACATTACGTTGGATCGACGGAACCAAAATGATATTCAATCAAGTACAGCACTATATCCGACAAATATCCGGAAACCTGTTAGTGGTACTTCCAATGAAAACAAGACGTATCTTTGTATCTCTAAGCCGCAAAAGTCTAAAACTGTATGACAATCATACTTCAGGTATTCATCCAATTAAACTAGAAATAACTCAAACGGTACGCTGCGTTCATTGACAGGATGCAATCACGGAAAGAAGAAGGACGTAAAAAATAAAAGGACGGACACCAAACTAATATTTTTTTAATCAATGTGGCTTGGTAATGATTAATATGAATTTTGTTTGTTGAATTGCATCAAAATTTTAACATGTGTGTGTGTTTTGCCTTGGAATATCACGTTCACTGGAACTAGCTTATTTGACCACAACCTCACACTTGTACCGACATCAGTGATTACTAAATGAAAATTATAAGCATTTTTTTTCTGTTTTCTAGAGCGTTACTATCACCTATCGGCAAAATAATTTCTGTCATATTAAACATGCAAATAACTAAGCTGTTATTAAAACCCCTTATGAAGTATTTATATTGTTATAGCATATTGTTTACTTTTTTTCCATGTCTGACTCTTTCAAATTTGAAAGAACCTTTATTTAAGTTATTTAAACGTATTTCACAATATAAAGTTTTCAATAAAATAACAAGCATGTTATTATTGTAAAATATTAAATCATCCCGACGTAGGGCTTTCAATGACGTCAAAGCAAATCCTAACTAACGTAGGCCTATATTTAGTAAAATGAATGTGCAGTGATTTCAACGGTTTCAGAATATCCTTGTTATTGAAGCTTTAAGAAACAGTCGAAAAAATACCGTAAAACCGTTTAATCAAGATACGAACAGAGGAGAGCTTAAACATTGTATAACAAAATGTCGCTGCTAGGGTTGATGAACAGTTGCTTCAACCTTGCCCTCAACCAGACGTCATTATACAGAGAGTATATGTGGCAATAAGTAAAATTTACCACATAATTTGAAATACAGTTCAAAAGCAATAACTGACGGACGTAACGAACAAAAGGGTAGTTCCAGCTCTAAATATTTTTTGCGATAAAAGGGGGTATAATTGTATTAAAACGAAAACACAATGACCGTATGCGTTATCCAAATGTTAGTTGGAGACAACAGTCCATGCACTTACTATTGTGTGTCATCCCATGGTGTAAATTGGACCGTAAACCCTAAATATATATTTTGCCTTTTTAAGCAAGTTGATTTTTAAGTAAAAACTGATAAATGAAGTTACAAAAAATATGAAACGTAGATCAAAAGTTGTGCATATAACCGCTTCCTCGGTATCCCGTGAAACAGATCGACCGCTGAAATGTCTAACTACTCGAGAAGGATTCGCTGGTTATTGAGAGAGGAAAATATTGGATGATAGTTGCCACATAATATAGTAGACAATCAAAATATAAGAAAAGGACTGAACAGCAAAATCATTCCAATGTCTCGGATTTATTTCTACAGATTAACTTTCGTGGGCATATCTTAAAACAATTAAAAAGTTGACGTTGGTATAAAAATACACACCACTATATTAATCTCGGCATTCGCGAATATAAAATCACAACGTCAACGCGATGAATGACATTTTTTTTTAATCTAAATAATAATCAAGTACTTCGAGTAAGTTTTAAAACAATCTGTCGCCAATAATTGGAGTAATTGCATGCGTTTACGGTATATTGGACAAAACGTACACTTGCAGTCAGGATAAGACATGCAACATTGACAGCCAAACTGTATGTAACACATTTGTCAAAGGAAAAATATTATCGAGTTGGAAATGACGTTATCTATTTGTGTCAAGCCCTGTTAACACTGACCTTTGATTTGAAAGTTAAAAAGGGCTAAACTTTCAGAACAGTAAAAATTTCAACTCTTTTTTCACTCTTTGAAACATTGAAATATCATTTTCTCACTGAAAATACTCTACCAATCGCCTCAAAGCATACAATGCAAACATATAAACTCACCATTAACGCAAACTCTCCCTTTGAGTTATCGACCCGAAATCCGTCATAACAATTATTTTTTCGTTACATGAAAAGTAGAAAAAAAACATGAATTATAAAATGATAAAAAAACTGCATGAAAACAGCGACTGAGAATCAGGCTTTAGTTTTTAAAGTGAGTGATAAAAATGAAGGACGTTAAAATGTGTACCGAGCATATTATGTTTTAGAATTTCAACGAAACATGTATTTCCGTCCAAATCATGATACATATATTTTGAAAACGATTGCTTTAGTTTTTATGGAAAATTTAACGTTAAAATAAAATTAAGCGTTGAACAAGCGTATTCAACTGAAATGACAACCTCATTTCCAATGCAAAACGTACAATTACGGCGCTTTCCGTTATTTATTTGCAAACGTGCTTCTTTTCAATTATTTAAACTGTATGAATTTTGTGGAATTCTGCGTTGATAGTGTTCCTAAAACATTTACAACATTTTTATTGTTTTATTTCAAAGCTGAAGCAAGCTGTGCTTGCACTGATGACTTTGTTGTCTGAAATCACTGTTTAGTTTACCTATTAAGACTTTGAGAATATTGTTTACCAAAAGTGGGCTAAGTAATGTTCCTATTTTGAAGAGTTTTTAAGTCTTTTAAAGGCATTCATTTTTACGATAATCATGATAATATATATGTTCAAAATAGGAACATTACTTAGCCCACTTTTGGTAAACAATATTCTCAAAGTTTTAATAGGTAAACTAAACAGTGATTTCAGACAACAAAGTCATCAGTGCAAGCACACATATATATATATATATATTTCAAAATAAAGTAAAAGTAAGTTTTTGGTTAATTGAAATAAAAGACTAAAGACACTAAACGCCAGCTCCAAAAGTTAACGGAGGTGCAAAGAAAATGAGCTGTTGACACTTCCGTGGTGCAGCTGTGCCCTGTGTTACTTCTACAAACGTGAATGTGATTTATATTGTATTTGATAATTTTATTGACATATTTCAAAAATCGGACAATGTGGTTACGTTTGAATATGTATGACTATAACCGCAAAAGGAAAGGTCAGACCCTGGAAGGGTTCGTGCAGAATCGTAGGGTTCGTTGTAAAAAATGTCAATTGTTATGCTACGTTTGCTTGACACATGATGGACTTAAATGTAGCTGCATTTGAGATTATTTTGAATTGAATTCAATGTAGAAGAGCCTTACTGTCGTGTATTTGACACTAGATAAACTTAATTGCAGCAGAATTTGAATATACAGGGCACTAATTTGACTGATTTTGGTTAAGCTTCAATTATATGGATGGCACCAAACTGAGTATATTGAACCCCATATCTCATAAATTTGAATCTTTAAGACACACATCAAAACTAAAAGTAAACTAGAAAGTGAACTTTGAAGTACATTTTCCAAAATATGAATGAGGTGTCGATACACAAGATTATTCACTATATTACAAAGGAGTAATTTTTATAATATGGAATTGGCAGAAATCCTTTCCTTTTCAATCACGTACACATGATAAGTTAGTCTCCAGAACTTTAAATCAAGAACTTAATGTTAGTTCATTTTTCAAAACCAAATACCATATAGTGTTCGTGAACAAATACATATGATTAGTGTTGTACCGTCAGGAGCATGTATCAGTTCATGTGTACGCACCATGCATATCGTTAAACGTCGATTACGCTATTTCATCCGGGCTCGAAAATGTATGTTTTATAGAGGACATCGAGTTATAATTAGCTGAGGCTGGTGACTGTCAAACTGCATTTCACAATCGTATACTATTAACCTAACCTTTTTATTTAATTGAGTACCATCGAAACTCCAATTGTTAACAGAAAAGTTATTTTGTATAAAGTATTCAAACATCACAGGGAGCTTTGTTTTTTAAGTCGTTATGTGTATCTAACATCCAGTATAAATTAGCTTCCTTCCAAATCTTGGTTATATCGTTTCTGACATTTTACTTTAAATTCTGTTCACGGTCATAATACATCAATACGTGCTGAAATGTTTATGCATAATCATCACATGCCATTCAACATGCATCTTTGTCTGTTCTAAAGTATTGATCTAGTCAAAGCTGATGCAACGTTATCAGTGAAACGAGAAACCTAATAGATAACAAAATACAGTCTTAAGTAGTTGGGAAATCCCCTCTATTTCCCAATTGCGTAGTTTCAGAAATTCGTCGACCTTTATGAAGTTATTTGTTTGTTAGGACATATTCAAAATGGATTACTCATAAACAAGTAAGTCCTGTGATCAAAATTTAGTATTTTAGGTTTAGATACTACTAACTTTAATTACAATTACACTACTACATGTAGTACTACAATAGCAACTTTCAATACGTAAATTAAATCGCATTGCCTGCATAATATTAAGTGTGGGTAAAAACAGTAATTGTTATCTTAAATCAAGTATGTTGCGTGATTTCAAACGGAAATTAAAAATTTGGCAATGTTTAACTAAAATAAAAATAGAAGTATTATTTTGATTTTTTTGCTCAGCAATCCATAGAGTATGGCAATCGAATTATTAAACACATTCTTAAATCGAGTTAAGATAAAAAAATACTTCAACCAAAATGATTGTTAAATGGAACCCGATAGTCTAAAATATATATTCGGTGCAGGTCCTTGTTCTACGTTAAAGAGTGTTTTCTTTATATTCGTCTGTACATTAACGCTCGTATCAGAACCGTTTCAAAGAGATGGAATTAAGAGGTTATTTTAGGATTTTGCGTTATATGTGGCGCGGTTTGGTACGCCCCCTTTACAGAGAATACGAAAATATACAGGGCTTTATAAATTAAATGGGGCATACGGTCATCCGCAAGGAATAATGAAGCCATTTTAGTCGGAAATAGTGCATTAGATTTCATTCAAGTGCATTATTTTCATTTTTTTCTCGAATAGTGACATAACCAAATTACATTTTTCTGAACGTTCCCAGGCGGTAAATAACAATCCTTGATAAACCTACCTAGTATCTTTATATAGTATATATGCACTGTGCTGTTTGTGGAGTTTTGTGCTGTTCTTCCATGTTTCTTGTTTGTGCTTTTTTTGTTTTTGTGTTCTATGTCTGTGGCGTTTACCCAGTGCCATTAAACCGGGTTTATGTTTAAATATTTTGCTACTGAGTTTGTTTATGTAGTTTTTCAAGTATAGAAACAGTTTTAAAGGGGATGCGCGCCGGATGCGCCCCGTATAAATCCAGTAGTGGAAATCACCGTTTAAATATACGTTGATAAATTATAACGATATATACATACGTGCATGCCAACTTTTGAACGATGTCATAGACAACAGGGTATAAAACAGTTACTTTACACATAACTCTCTTGATCGAATAACTTGGCTAGCAGGTACAGTACCTTATAACTTATCTACTGATTGACAACTGAGCATTGATATTGAATGCATTGTTGTAGACAGTAAAATATTATTTTTAAATTTTGAATTTGAAAATACTTGAATCAGTATTCCTTTAAATGTAACAACTTTATTATTTAGAAAACTAATTACAAGTTTGAAGCATTTTATATTCATACTCCAGATATGTTCCTACCGGCCTCTCATAAATTGTAGACTCCGTAACAATTTTCTTGTTGAACAGGATCGATAACATTTAGCATGTCATTGAAAGAAATAATTGAATTGTACTCAATGTAACGAAAATGTTTTGGCTATAAATTCAATATTGTTTTGAAATTTGCCTACTTGACAAAAGGAAAAACATTACAACTTTGCATATAAATAGTATAAATAGTCATCATTTAGTCCTTTCTTCACAATTGAATTTATCATATCATAATATGTTATGTTTGTGACTATTCATTTGTATAAAATATATAACAGCTTCAACCGCTTTAGATTAAAATTGAATCATATAAACTATGTCATGTCTAATTATGAACAGTATGTTTTGCAGAAAAAAAACCCTGAGTGAATAGATTTATCTTAATTAATACCAGACTCGATTTTGCGATTTTTTCTCTTTTAAACGTAGCTGGGGCAGTCTAATTTTCGTTTTTGAAACAATTCGTCTTATTTAATAAGCGCAATTATATACCCAATATTTGGTTTCACATAATTTTTCATTTAAAAATTGCGATAACAATTCATTTTACAGCATAAGTAGCGTATGATGTAGAAGTCCGCAGTGAATACGATACCGATACAGACCAGAATGGAATGGAACAAACAAGGCCAAAGTGGCAAGTATCAGCGTGTTATCATTCTCTGGATAAGGTTTGAACTCGTATATTAAACCTTTTGATAATGTTAACCATGCAAGTACTATTATTGCATGAAATGTTTGTGTTCGGTCCGTTATCGTGGTATGTTAAAACGCAAAAACCCGAGCGTTTTGGGTAGAAAACGTGCAGTATTCAGTAAATTAACGTGCCATTATTGACCTTTTTTGTTTTACATAAGCTCTATCAGGGCCCGCCTCATTACAAAGTTCGCTGAGCGACCTGGTTTCTGACCGAAAGTGGATCAACAATGCAAACTTTTGCACTAAACATATTTCAGCATATAAAGCTGTATACAAATATTTAAAAAATGAAACAAACCAAATTTAACTTTCATATTTTCTTCTTTGTCATTTCCTGCCAAGCTGAGGCGTGTTTACTAAATAGTACTTTCTGCAGTTGTTTTGATTATTTGTTTGCTTTAAAAGCACCTAATGCACTTTATTAAGTCTAAAAGTTTGACTCTTCCTACTTGAGTTATATTTGTCGACTTTATTCAGAACAAACGACTTATATGGACATGATTCCATTACGTCGTATGCAATGAACACAGAGTTTTCAACTATTTTTTTTCTCTAATGCTGAAGATGTTGTACATTTTATCCAGAACATTTTTACTTTTTTCCGGTTTAGATTTGTTGCCAAAACATATAAAATGTAAAAGTAGGAATATATCGGTAATTAATTGGTATAGGTATTGTGTGTAGATAATCCAAGTAATCAAGTAGATTTCTAAAAAAGATACACTTTCCAATCGCCTGAACACTGAATAAAATGGCGTCGCAACAAAATTGCAACTGTCGATTTATGTTGCGGCCCTTATAGAGCTTAATGTAAAGCTTTCAATGACATCACTCGTGACGTCACACAATAACATGTTATGGAAGTTTTCATGAACTAACTGTTTTTGCATTTTCGTGACATTTAACAGATGTTTTAACACAAGTTACTCACGGTGTGCATTTTATGCAATACTAGCAATAATTCACCTTTTTTTCGGTATTTACCATCTGCAAAGGCTCTCTAAACGAGTTTACAAACCTCGTGCTAAAAAAAACAACTTAAGTCGAGTCATACTTTCGTTAAATTTGTGTTTACCTTATTTGAAAGTATATATTTAATATTGCAATAATATATTTATAAGCAGTATCTCTTTAGCATCACATTTTGCGCATGCGCAGCGGTCATGGACGAGTTAGTATTTATGTGTAGTTATGACGGCCATTGTGGATGACATCATTTCTCTGATTGGAATTTAAAAAAAAATATATAAAGAAGGAGAACACGTACGTTGGACAGTTTCGAGAAATGTCTTGTAACAACCTAACCAATTTGAAAGTGTTTTCAAAATGTAGTATACAAAACGTAGTATACAAAACGTACACATATTTATGCACAAAATTTGCACCACGTTTGTTGTTGTTATTTGCAAATCATCATGAAAGAACTCTTTGGTGACTTACGTTCATAATTTTAGATCTGTGATTTGCAAATATTTGTGTTTTCTCTATCTCCCGAATGCTTCAGTGTTAACAGGCATTTCTCTGCTGTGTATGTAACACGTTTTTTTAACAGTAGTATTTTCATCTTTCCATCGAAGCGTCCAATGTCGTTTAGCATTGCAGTCATCCACAGTACATTTTACGACCACTCCTGTTATCGAAGGTAAATATACATGTGATTTCATGTTTAAATAAAAAGTCGGATCAGCTCAAAAGTAAGCGCAGAACATTTTTAGGACATAAAACAGTAGAAATGCTAAATTGTTACAAAACAATAGCTATTATACATTCTTAAGATATATACTATCAAATTTCTGCTATAAATGGGTAAAACAATCGATATAATAAATATCATGATACAACATCCTTGTTTTACTTTTTTCACTGTTTTTCTTCCGTTTTTCCTTGCCAGTTTTAGAAGTTCTTATGTTTTCATTCGCAACACTCATTTCAATTGATGAAGCACTAGATAAACAGGTTTCTTTATTACTTTCAACTGTTACTTCATTGTCTGACTCGAATATTTTGCTTCTCGGGTTTCTGTATGAGCTAAATACAGCTGTGTGGTTTGATCTTGACACTGCATGTAGGTTCATTTACAGCTGTTTGTTAAGGACTTTGTCTCAGAATCAATGATATCACTTTTATTGTTGATTTTAGGCTCAGCACTAAGATAACCAACATTGATATTTTCACTCAAGTTATTCATTTCATTATCTTTTAACTTTGAATCACTGTTATTTGGTGCTTCCTTGGGTGTGTTTGCCATTTTACTATCGTAGTTGTTAGTTGTCTGTCCATTAATAGTATCTTCCTGAGACATGAGCATATTTGTTTCATTTTCTGACCAATCACTCCATTCGTTTTTCATCTGCAAATATAAAGAACATGTATTTATTTCATTGATGTCTACATCTACCCATAACTATCATAATTTATTCATTCACCTTTCATGTTCAAATTATTAACCAGGCATTCATTTTGATAGTGTTTGCTCTTTCAGAAGTTAATGTTTACTACGGGGCATATACTAAGCATCCTTTACATGTAGATAATACGCATCTTTAATATTCTACAATGAAACCAACTCTCAAGGAATATCTTAATGATAAATATGCTTAGAAATAAACATGTTAGAATATGAATGTAGCAGTATTAACCGGTATTATTTTGTTGTTTCTTGCTATTGAAATTGTTTCAGTTTATTAAAAACCGTTTTAAAATAGTTATAATTACCTTTGTGCTTTCTTTTTTAACTGGCTGTATAAAAGCTGTTCTAAAACGTGTATTATCCAACAAAAACAAACATTCAACTGAATATTTGAATGAATTCACACACCAGGCTAGCCTGTTATCAACACATAATTAACTCAATAAAAGTGTCATATTGCATCGCCAGAACAACCTTTATCTCCATAGCTGGTTTCATATACCAGTACACACAAATATTGTCCCTGTTATGTTGCTGCCATAACACGCTGAATTGAAATAGCTTAAAATGGCAGAAGCAATTTTGACATTAAAACAAATCTTTAAAGTCTATCATAACATAGCATGTTTTGGCACAAACAATTTCAGCCAATTTTAACAGATCTCTCCTACCAGAAGCAGCTTACAACAGATAGAATGTTTTGGCACGTCATAATCCCACATTATACTTCTTACATGGCCAGTGCCAAAAGCCGCTTAGTTGTTGTAGTATGTTCTGGCTTGGATTTGTATTGTACGAATCGTTTTTCATAATGTCTATTGCAAAATAGCATATTCTTCCAGAAAAAAAAATATATAGCACTGTAGAATAGCTGGTTTGGTTTTTGAGTGATAAATATGGAAATAACCCATATATAGGCATGCAGATAAGTTCATTATATCCGGATGGATATCCCTCATCAAAATATGCCAAAAAGTGAAAATAACCAAATTGCATACATAGCATGTTCTGGCACTAACCCATCGAAATGCAAAAAGTGCTGTGTTCTTCGAGAAACAAAAGCTTTCATACAGACAATAACAGGCCTACATGACTATCTGTGGAGGCAACAATACCTCATCAAATGTTCTTTTAAAAAAACAAGATACCTCATAGACATAAAAATGCAGTTGAAGGGATTGTACACCAGATTAGCACCAAAAAAAGTTTTTTCTGTAACAAATCTGAGGACAATTATTTAATGGAATGCGTTAAGCTGTGATATCATAATTGTAAAATAGATACAAAAATGGAAAAAAAAATTGTGTCGAAGACCGGATTCAATCCTGTGTCGCCTAAATTAACATAGTAGGCTTAGTCCATGCCTGCATGGCCAAAGGTTGGTTTGTCCATGTATTGGTAGTGAAAATTTATTTGCCAACAAATAGGCTTAGACCATGCATGCATGGACAAAGGGGGTTTGTTCATGTATAAGTAATGAAAAGTATATTGCCAACAAAGGAAGCTTGGTCCATGCATGCATGGCAAAGGGGGTTTGTCCATGCATGTATGGCAAAGGTGGGTTTGTTCATGTATAAGTAATGAAAAGTATATTGCCAACAAAGGAGGCTTAGCCATGCATGCATGGCAAAGGGGGTTTGTCCATGCATGCATGGCAAAGGTGGGTTTGTTCATGTATTAGTAATGAAAAGTTTATTGTCAACAAAGGAGGCTTAGCCATGCATGCATGGCAAAGGGGCTTTGCCATGCATGCATGGCAAAGGTGGGTTTGTTCATGTATTAGTAATGAAAGGTTTATTGTCAACAAAGGAGGCTCAGCCATGCATGCATGGCAAAGGAGGCTTAGCCATGCATGCATGGCAAAGGTGGGTTTGTTCATGTATTTGTAATGAAAAGTATATTGTCAACAAAGGAGGCTTAGCCATGCATGCATGGTAAAGGAGGCTTAGCCATGCATGCATGGCGAAGGTGAGTTTGTACAGGTACTCGATAAAACAGGACCACAAATGTATGAACCAAAGGTATTATCAATTTTCAACTTCATATCTATACTGAAAAATACCTTCTTATCTTAGATTTTATGACTTATACTCATACATTGGCCGAACCAAGAAAATGTTAGTGAAACTGCACGTTCTATATTTAATGTCATATTCCGACTTCAGAAAATAGACTGTTTTCTTTTTATTGTGAAAAAAACCTCTGTATGGGTATTTTTTTACAATGAGGTAAACATCTGTACAGTTGTACAAAACAGAACAAACTAAAAGTGTGACAACAATCAGTTAAAAAAAGTGCGACAACATCAGTTAAAAAGACTACAAGTATTTGTGTACTCGTTATATCTGCGATAATGACCAAATCACTGCAATGTCACATCAGTCAGAGTCTAGTGAATCGTGTGAAATTTTGTTTGGATATCCTGGACTCGATATTTATTCACATAGTCTTCAGCCGATCATGAACAATCATATTGTTTTTGATGGCCAGAAATAACTACCCTGTGTATCATCCAAATACTACAATAAAATATCTCTACTAAACAATTTTAATAATAGTTAATGAAGTAAAAAACACTTATTAATATGTGTTTGACAAGGATATATTTCTTTACTAGGCAGCGCGCATGCAAAACGTCTAGATATTAAGAAACTGTATATATATATATATATATATATATATATATATATATATATATATATATATATATATATATATATATATATATATATATATATATATATGACCAATAAATGAACTACGGTAATTAAAGGTTGGCGATTATTTTCATCAGATCTGTCTGCCAATCCATTTTATTGGAGACATGAGCGTTAACACTAAGGCATACCAAGCATGTTTGTGGTCACATATCTTTGTGCATTTGAAATGAATCTGCCTAGCAGAATCAGGACCTTTACCTCCAAATTCAACGTATTTTATCATTTTTATAATTTATTATGAAATATGGGATCGTTGTTGTGACTCAGAGAGCTAGGCTAAAGTCTGATAAAAAATTCAGAGTTAACAAATTGGTTTGTTATTTAGTTATTTTAAATGAAAATATGGCATTGCTATATTAATTCTTAAACTGAGGCTCATCCAGTTTTACGTGTATCATTCTGAAAGTCTATTGACAAAGTATTTGATAGTGAACTGTCTGTTTCTAATATTAGCTGATTTTATATTTCAATTGTTGAAATTAAACAACTAATTCATTTTATTTGTTATAATGTATTATAATTACAAGGGTAATGGGTGCTGTAACTGTTTAGTAACATATTGTCAATTTTCACACTCTCTAAATAGTCAATCAGAACACCTCGACCCTTTTCTTTCCAAATAACATCTGATGTACATGCATTTTGAAATTTAACTTATGCTTGAAGATTGTTTAGTCATTTTTATTTACCCTTGATATGAATCTTAATGATTTATACAATAATACACTTCACCACACTTTTTGGGAATCAATTTAACCTTATAAACAATAACAGTCAGTTTAATGAACAACTAGAATTAGTGGTTTGACGGATAAGTAGTGTGTGTGTTGTATTGTAGGGGGATGATGGAGGGGGCAATTCCGGTCGGCACCCCAAAGCTGTTTTTAATTAATTGTCCGAGTTACTTTTAATGTCAATATTGCAGCAAAATGTACTAGTTCACACTTAAAATAGTTGAAAATATAGCCAAGTCCTTCATATCCTACTCATAAACATTGTTGTTATTTATCTGCATGCAATTTATTGCACGGTAAAAGCTTTGCCTACTGGAAACTGTTCTGATTAATGATTAGACAAAAACAAAGCAACGCCTTTCAAATGTGGTCCAATATTTACTTATACCAATGCCTTTTTTTCTCTCAGTCGATCTGTCTTATACTTTATTTCATGAAGTTTTTTAAAAATAATATGTTGCTTGATTGTCATGCCAAGAAATCCTATCCAATTTTCGGTTAAGAAGGAAACCCATGTATACCAGCATATACCTTGATTTTAGCAGCATATGCATTATGTTCCATTCAGTGGTATTGTGCTAAGGGTTAAAGGGCTGACTTGGTTCTCCATGATTTTTTTATCAGTTATCTGCTGTTACAGCTAATTCATTTCATTTAATGGCCATTACGACCAGCATGAATTTCAGGGGAGCAATAATTTTGGTCATTTTTCGGAAAAATCTTTCTATAGTGCATGGTTCTTAGATTTAACGCTTAATCTCATTTTGTTTATTACGACACTTGTCAAAAATAAAACAAAAATTTCAATAATAGTTTATTATTAACAAGATTGACATGATTTCCTGAACTATAAAAAAGTATAATTATTAATTAACTAAGATAAGCATTATATCTTTGATATTGTTTATGAACAATCTCCTTGACAACAATATTTAACTATCTAAACCACACTCTTGTTATTATGTTTAATTATGTTTAAAGATTGAAAACATCAAGTACAAATGTACTAACTATATTTCTTAGTTCCCCGACAGCTAAATATTTTCCTCACGCCGGCCAAATCCTAATAGCCTCTTTTAGAACAATACCGTAATCAATTCGTTTAATTTAACAACTTGAGTACGGTATTGTTCTATAAGAGGCTCTTAGGATTTGGCCGGCGTGAGGATGTATTTTGACACAAATAGAATCACAAACCCCAGTCAAACTTATCAACTTCCGGCTCAAAATGTTATGACTCATGTATATTTAATAAAATGATACCGTGGAGTCGTTTATCTGTGGATGTCGAAAATCTGCTTAAAGGGGCTATACTCCGTATGATAAAATAGCGAAAAAAAAGAGAAAATTTTCGAAAACTGGCATAAACTTGGCATCGATGTGTACAATGCATTGAAACTTACTAACTAAAGTACCACATAGTTTACATTTTATTTAATTTTAGCAGTTAGTTCGTATTTTTCCATTAAAAAGATTACTGGGTATGTCTACCAGGAGAAGTCATTCCTTATGCGTGATAGGCTAGTCGGTGTTATCACGTGATATTACCGAGGTACGTATTTAGCTTAATTACGATAGTAATAGAGTTAGCCGTCAAAGCTCAGTGGATACGACGCTGGACTGCAATTTTGGCGACACGGGTTCGAACCCGGTCTCCGACACAGTTTTTTTTTACATTTTGGTACTTTTTTTTATAATTATGATATTGCGTAATACAGTCCATTAGATAATTGTCCTGAGATTCGTTACAGAAGAAAAAAAAATTGGTGCGAATCTGGTGTACAGTCCCTTTATGGGTTCATTGTACTTTGCGCTCATTATAAATAGATAAATGAAGGGTCTTCACATTGATACAAAAAGCTTAGTTCCTTCATTTAGCAACATATAGTTGATTAACGCAAGATTAGCAGCATCAGTAGAAGTTATATGATAGTTAGTAGAAGGAATAGTAGTAGCTGTTGTTGTAGAAGTGGCAACAACAACAACAACAATTCAGCAGGAGCGGCAGTAGTTTTAGGGGTATCATCATCATCATCATCATTATCATCATCATCATATCATCATCATCATCATCATCATCATTCATCATCATCATTATCGGTGGTGGTGGTGGTGGTGGTTGTGGTGGTGCTGACGGTGGTGTTGTGGCGATGGTGTTGACAGTGGCAATAGCAGAAGCAGTAGTGGTAGTATCAACAACAATAGCTGCAGCATTACCACTAAGACTTAAGAGCACACGTATTAAATGACCAACATAGTCGGTTCTGTTCGGTGGGGTTAAATACCTATTTACAGTAACGATCGTTCTGAGTCATGCTATTATTTGGGGTGGGGGGGGGGGGTCAATATTTTACAGAAAAGGAGTCACTCAAGGACAGCGACCATTGTCGTGAGTTTATATCGGTCAAAATATGTTCTTTCACAAGTCACGGTATGAAGACAATGCCAGATGAACACAAAACTAAGCATTTTTTTAGATTGAAACATTGCAAAAACAAATCGCAATCAGTTATACGAAAATGCATTTTAACCGCCTCAGAATGTGTTCATGGTAATATGAACAAAATTGAAGTAAAATTAACATTCGGAGATTCAGTTTCGCCAATGTGATATATTTTTTTCAAGTTTCGTTTGTATTTTCCATTTTCCATGGTGTATACGTATACTTACGAACTCAATATTTTTTACAGTGAAAAAAAACAACAAAGCTTTAAAAATGAATAATAAGAGTGTGTGTTTTTGTTAAAAAATGCAAACCCAATAAATCTGACATTTTAAAATCAATATCAATATGCTTAGTAAAGCATACCCTTAAATATAATTCGACCTATGAGACGGCCAGATTCATATATAATGTAATATAGGTTACATTTTCATTCCAAATTAAACGGTTGGTTAAGCATACCATTTTCATTAACATCTGTCATATGTCTAAAACAATAATGTTACTCATTAAAAACAACATACTTTTGTTTAAGAATAAGTAAATAATAAGTTTTACTAAATTAAGTACGCTGTAATTATGTCTACTTGATACTTCTTCACGACTTTCTGGGCAAAATTAAATACATTTTTCCAAATCTTGACCCGAACTACAGCAACTTCCTAAATATGAAAACATGATTAAACACATGGTCAGATTCTCGGTCAATTAGGGGTTAATGTGTAGCTGAAATTGGCTCTTGTGTAGAAATGAAAAGTGGAAAAATTGGCTGGTATTTCTTGGCATGCATGCCATGCATGCATTTTGAATCGGAAATGCAAAACAATTATATAAGTCCCATACTAAATCCACCTTTAGAGAATATCTTATGTATAAAACATTTTTTGAAAATTTTGGATTACATTATATATCAGTTAGGCTTGATCTGTATGGATATTAATATTAAAAGTATAAAGAAAAAGGATTAAGTAGTCTGATTCATATGTCGGTTCTTTATTTCGAAATACAGCACAAATTATTATTTTTTAAACTCAAACTTTAGACAACATTGTTGCAGAGTTATAGGCTTTTTCACATTGAATTTCTTTTAATAGGTTGTCACTATCATTTTTAGTCGATATATACAAATACTAGTACCCGGCATACAGCTACTAGAATTACATAGCATTTTAAACTTTCATTGGATTTCTGACACTTGCTTATTATTCACCTAGATGTCTTTATATGACAATAATTTAGTTAAGGCTCATTGATAAATTGGCCACTATAACCTTTAGATCCATTGGCCCATAGTAGTCACTCCTCTTGTACTTTCTATTTTTTCCCAAACAGACATTCTTAAAGACTCCGAATTAAAACTTCTTTAATTTCTGATGCCTGGTGATTCTATATATTATTATCATTTTTTGTTATACAGTTTGAAAGGGTTTTGTGAAGTTAAAGAGTATGTGTTAACATTTTACTGAAAATACAATGATTTAATGATCATATAGTAACTATATATTTATATTCTAATTATATAAATATCATTATTGATAAAAAATGTGCCAAATATTGAGAAATGTGCTGCACTAAGTATAGTTTCGCAGTAAAAGTACTGCAAAACTGTACCATTTGAAAAACAGAAGAAGTATTTTGATAACAAGAGCCGTCGTAAGACAGCGCGCTCGACTACGCCGCTTTGACTTAGAATACAATAACGATGTAATAATACCAAGTTTGGTCTCTTTATGTCAAACCTAACTAAAATTATTCGATACATAAGATGACTTTGATGCTGCCCTCCCACCAGCCCGCCCAAACAATTACGCAAGTCATTCAAATAAATTGATTTCCCATTATGAAAATGTGGTTAAGAGTTACAAATATGCCTTTCAAAGGAAAAAAAAATCAAGGGCCATAATTTGTATTAAGGCTTAAAACGGAGTTATGTTTCTTGTTGTAAGATGGTCGTAAATAATTTTGAATTTTATTAATTGCATTTAATGAACGGTATAGAAGTTTGTTTTTATTAAAGTCCCAACATACCCTTAACTTTTACTTGCCTAAAACTGTAACCTAAGTCAATCAGGGGCCATAACTTGTATAAAGGATATGGAGTTATGTAACCTCATTGGGTGATGGTCCTGAACACATGTGTGAAGTATTAAGTCAATTAAATGTAGGGTATTGGACTTATAAGTGAAAATCCCAACTTGCCCTAAAACTTTAACCGGACGCCGACGCCGACGCTGGGGCGGTAGTATAGCCCACCTATTCTTCGAATGGTCGAGCTAAAAATGATATATTTTAGCCATATAAGTTTAGATCCACACTTTTCATTCATATAAATCTAAGAAATGTATGACGAAAAACACTTTTATTCAAATAGAACATTTTCCATTTGAAAAAAATAATTTTAAATTGACTTCGAAACTGTCCTATTTGCTTGCATATTCACATGGAACAGTTTCGCAGGAAAATAAAATTGCTTTGCCAGATGGAACTAAAGGACAAATGTTAAATTAAATAAATATTTGTAGGGATATGAACTTAATATTTTTGTAGGATATGTATCACAGTATTATATATATATATATTTGCCAAAAAGTGGTTTTCTGAAAATATGTCAAATGGAACAGTTTCGCAATCAGCCCTCGACATACTCACACACCTTTACAGCCCAACATTTGGTTATGGTTTCACAGTTATTCATTTACACAAACTCACAATCAATCAATTAATCAATCAATCAATCAATCAATCAATGCACACCCACCTGGTACGACATCCTTTGGAAGAGATGAATCTTACAGTCTGGTAGACGGTTGCAGACTTAACTTTATTGTCCCATGCAGCAACAGTTACTGCAATTAGATGTTGATGTTCGCACTAAAACAAAGCTTAGTATTGAGTAAAATTAAACATTCAGCCTGTTGGCTGGGGTAACATATCTAAATCCCCAAATGGATAATCAGCGAAACACGAATTGTATTGCGTGTCCGGGGGGGGGGGAAGGATATCTTGACGCAACTTACCATAGCCGCCTTGCGATTTTGTTCACAAAGCCGGCACACACAGTTCATTATCAGTTTGCATGTTGTGTACTGAAAAGTTCCAGCTGTCCATGACACTCGCAAAAAACCTATCCATGAATTAAAACAAATTAACACATAACTACCAGGTAATTATGGAAATATAAATGTCATTTTTTACTTAAATTATTGATGAATACATCTTATATTGCAGTCAAACTGGATAAAATATCAGAAAAATGTGTCCTGTTCCAAAAAGTGTGTTTTGAAGTTGCAGACAATAGTCCAAAGACCAAGAATTTAAGTGTTCAGACAGTGGCAGGCAAATCTTTAAAAAAATGTCAAAATTTTAAAACTTAAATAAAACTAAAAGTATACAAACCTTATATAAATCATGTGTAAACTCGAAAAAACATACAAGAATACAATGTACACATAATCAAATGCTACCAGAGAGAAGCATTTTTTTCAAGAACTACTTGAAGGGGTACTGCAACCCGCAAGTATTTCGTTGTGGGCCGACACCTTTAAACCTCTTTCCCGCACATTAATTAAACACGTCTTATGTTTTGTCAGTGCCGGTTTTGATGACCAGTATAAAACCAAAAGCAGTTTTTCTGCCAATATTTACCCAAATGATCTGGATGAATGCTTAACAAAAAAGTGCAGTGTACACAATCAAATAAAGTATTTAGTGTTCCAGAAATAATGAGCAATCTGAAATCTGACCCCTTACATTCCTTAAATATTCACAAAGTGTTAAGTTCTAATTCAAGCAACAAAAATTACATTCAAGCAGAATAATTTCAAGCAAAATGAACAAGAAAATAGAAACCAACTGAAATTTATTGTATTTTCAAACGTTTTATCCGTGTTTGTTTGTTATCTTTTTATGATTCAAATGGTAAAAAATGGTGCAAATGTGAGAAGCTCTGAATAAACTGATATTTTAATAAAAATAGTGATGAAATCACTGACATTATGTTTACTTAGCAACTAAAGCAACAGACCAACCAGACCTACCAGTATGCTAATCTATATTTAACTGCTAAATTCTAAAAACCCAAAACATACAGATAAGATCTGTGGCGCAGTTGTTTACATTGTGTGATTAAAATGCATATATTTTTGTTGGTGATTAGTTTAAATCCAACTGAAGCAATCTCTTATCAATATAAACCTTAGTTCATCCAACAAATTAAATATATTTGAATCTTAGATTTGTTTTCAGAAGATCAGCAATAATGTTTTTTCTTTAATTGTCTCAATTAAAAATGTAATGTTCAAGTTCATAAGCGCTGTTTTATCTGAGAATTTCCCTGGGTGTGAACCGCTTACTGTGTCCAAGTTATCCAAGCTGGATCTAAGACATTACTACAATATGGGCAATTTGCTCTGCCATTTTTTATAGATAATTGTGTATTCCAAAGGTATTCTTTTGGTACATTGAACTCACGACAATATTTGAACTCCTGACGTCCAGCAACCCTGTCATATTATCTAATCCAACCACTATGACATTGCATGCTCTTTACTGAACGAAAGATAAATGAAAACTCACAATTTTGAACAGTATTTTTTTGGTCACAGATAGCAACCTTTTAACCCCACTTAAACCGGTCTTCCCTATTTGGCAAACAGAGAATTTTTAGAAAATTTGATATCTGATGATCCTGTAAATTTTGTGTGGATAGACTAAATACTGTTCGAATTTAGCAAATAAAAACTTACATTTTGGGTTTATTCAGTGTAGACCCTAAAATATCAATTTTGATTTATAAGTATGTAGGTTTATTCAAAAGCTCAGTAGAGTTTAATTTATTTGTTAAGTTATCCAATTTCTGTAAATAAACATTACTAAACTCAACTATATTGTAGAGGGGCGTGTCGTAAAGTTAGTAAAAAAATCCAAATAATGCAACAGTCAATTGCAGCATGGGCCCGCAAGGTCCTGCTAATAGCGGGGACTTTGACTTTCGGTCCAGCCAATCCCAGGTAAAATTCCCGCTCTGCACAGACAAACTTCTGGTAAAAGCCCCGTCAAATGCATTATGGTCATTTCGTAACCTTTCCATTTCGTAACCGCTCATTGTTGGTCATTTCGTAACCATTGTGTTAGTCAATTCGTAGCCCTTAAGAATTCGAATGGTCGTATCGTAACCATTGACTCCTATATGACGAATTAATTTAATACCATTTGAGTTTACAAAATAAGTTTACTGTAAGTATAAAACATAAAAACTTGACTTTGAAGTTAAATCTAGAAGTTGTATTCCTTCTTTATTCCTAATAGTGTAGTGTGATTTGCCAATAAACTCTGAAACTATGACAAATAGAAACATTTAAACTAGCTATTTTTTATGTTGCGAAGGAAATATTATAAGTAGGCTAAGTATTAAATGTATTTTTTTTTAATTCATAGATGTTTTACCATTAAGAGGAAGTGTGACCTTTAGCCAATATTTTTAAATATATAGACCATATAACTTTAGACTTTCATTTTTTTTTAAATTGCATAGAAGTATTGTAAAATGGAGTTTGCCGAATGAGAGTATGCGCTTTTTATATGCTTATTGTATTAAATATGTGCCGATATGTTTAATTTTGTATCTTGTTATTGTAAATTAATAATTTTAGGCTGTTTTTTTCGGTTTCGGATATAAAGTATGCAGAAAGGAATATGGATCAATTGAGAAAAGAACAGAACAAAATTCTGTTCGTTTTAAACAATTCAAACAAATGTAGTCAATGAAATAGGTCAAGAATGACCCTTGATCATTGATGTAAACGTAATTTTACTCAAAAATACATCGCGATCAGTCTTAAATTATTGTTTATAAGTAAGCAAAATGTAAGAAAATAATTAACTTATTTAGGTAGTATAACAAATCATTTCTAATTTACCATGATATATATATATATATCTAATAACTATTGAGTAACGTAAATTATTGGCTTGTTATTAGCGAGAATTTGAGTAATGTCTCCCAATTGGTGTCTTGGTTGCTGTGCCATATACATCCAGGTTCGATCAATACACTTAACGAGGTGCTAGGTGTAATATTTATCACTTTGTTAAATGGTGGTTACCATATAACCAATTGATTTCTTGACGGTTACGAATTGACTAACAGAATGGTTACGAAATAACCAAGATTCAGTGGTTACGAAATGGTAAGGTTACGAAATGACCAGATCCCACGTCAAATGCCCCTGGGGACATCCTAGGTTAGGCCCATTCCCCGTTTTCGGCGCAAAAACAATAACACCGCATTCACTCAGCACTGCCGGTCCATGGCCCATTTCCCTTGCTATCCCCGGTATAAACAAGACCTGGGGGCCATGGTTACAATTGACTGGTGCATAACTGTGGCAGAATAAGGGAAATATTTTATTGTTGCATTTATCATCAAATATGAGAATTTAAGACACATGCCAAAAGCCACAATACGAATGGGTGATAGTGTTCGTTCTGTTCTGCTTTTCATAGGTGATGAGAATGACTAATGACATGACATTGACAAACAAAATGTAAGGCATTTGTATCCTTTCGTCTTTTATTTATTAAAATCTGAGATGTTAAGGGAGCAAATCCCTTTTTAGATCGAAACTTACCAAATAATAATAAGCGACGATGTAGTGGTAAACCAAGTTTGCTAGAAATCAATCGAGTTTCTCCAATAATATACAAGCCAAAAGTATACCGGATATTGATTCTAGTGATTTAGTTTCGGATAAGCAAAATCCGGATAACTCGTTTGCTTTTCATCCAAAGGGTGGACGATTTATACTACCGACCAGTCATAAACATAAACGAAAAAACGTTGAATATGTATTTTAAACACTTACCAAGTTACCATTCTCTTTCCGTAAGAGATGTACTCATGCTGCATAACTGCACGGATATGGTACCACGGAGATACCCGAAAATTTCCGTTATATTCCGGAAAGTTAAATTTCTGTATACTGGAAAATTTGGATGCTGATGGTACACGATTTATCGAATTTCTTGTTTCTGTTTTTTATTGAATGAAACTTCGGGATAGCGTACAATAGGCTTTTAATAAAGTAAAACAAATAAAAAAATGCTTAGTATATAGCTATTTTTGACCAAAATAATGATTTTTTCCCTGGTCGCCTTAATAGCTATTTTTATGGATACACAAATATACTCACACAAACGTTTAAGGATATTTTTTTTTTAAATATTAAAAGAGAATAAGATTTAAAACAATGATATGATCTCGTAAATAAACATCCAAGCTTATCAATTTACTGTCAATGAACATTTTTATTAACATTTGATACAACAAATCTGGACTGAAAATATTAAGGAGACCAATTTTTGTCGCCTTAATCCAGCGGTCCCCATAAAAACTAAATAAATATATATATGGGCATCTTAATATCTGCAGTAGATATATAAACATATATGCATTTATATAATTATATGTGTGTTCACCTTGTTAGTTATGTCATACTTGTTTTAACATCTGAAATAGAAATAAAAAGACAAGGATGTAATATAATAATTCAAGTTATAGATGATGATTTGTTTTAGATGATATCATATTGATATAATTGAAATTTAATAGATTAGTATGTAGAAAATTCCCTTTATTTATAAAAATGTTTTGTGAGGTATGTTCCTGTGGTGTGCCCTGAATCACGCATACCATAAATGTACGGGGAAAATAAAAGGTCAACACACAAGAAAAAAACAAACACTATACATACAATTAAAATTTAAATGCAATGCATTAATAACATGTAAAAGAAGTGGTTTATAAAGCCGCAGGGTGGCATGAAATCCTGAAGGCGGTCAACCTGTATTATTTAGTATTGTAACCTGATATGTATTAAAAGTAGCGTTTTGGCACGGGTCACAATACAAATTTATACCGAAGCTAGCAATGCTAGTTCCAACTTGTCCGGAACTTATACCAGAGCTACGAGCTCAAACTTTACATAAGACCCGCGCTGATTAATACCACCAGCACCCCAACCTTAACACATGGTAAACTGTCGGGAATACACTTCCTGAAGGCCATGCAAGACTGGTAAACCACTGAAACCTGACCCCTCCCTGCCATTAGTATTTACGCAATTAATATGACAAAATCAAAACAAATAGACGTTTATCACTAACCCAGTGTAGAGTACAAACAAGCCGGAGCTAACTTAACACAGATAGTGGCCACAATTCCAATGAGCATTGCTAAATTAAGGCATTGCGTTTTAAATTATTAAATCTCAAAATAGCTTTAGTGCCAAGGGTCAAAACCGCCGACGGAAATTTACGCCACAGTAAATCTTATGCTTTAAATTTAATCTTTCAACAATTCTGACAGTTATATACATAACCTTATTGTTGACAACATTTACTAGTTACTAAATATGCTTGTGTAGCAGATCTTTACGGGTCAAGGTAAAATTTAAGCCCGATCACAGAGAGGTGTACCCCGTCAGGTGCATACAAGCCATGAACACTAGTATCAATGTCAATATTAAGCACGCCGCTTTTCCCATTAGCCCTTACCCAACTACTAATACAATCTGCAAAATCCGACCGGTAACGGATATCATTAGCGAATTGGTTGGCGATTGTCCCACAAGGGATTGCCCGATGCCGTTTCCCCCCAAGTGAATTATTATAATCTTAGGCGGAGAACAAAGCAAGACTTGCGATTCTACTGATCTTTTCAGACCGCCCAAGTAATGCCGACAAATCCCCACTAAGCGATGGACGCAGATATTTTCAAGTTTGGCGGTCCCCTCGAACTTCCTTTTTCACCAGCTCGATGCGATTTAAAAAAAAAACCCAGAACAAAACCAAGATTTCTAAATATTTATCAAGTGAGGCATATAAACGTTAAAATAGTTCTAAAATTCAAACATATTTCACACACCATGCTCTTATACTACCTGGCTCTGCATGAAGTATGCTTATTGTCGAATATATCTTTTGCATGTGCCTGAAATCCAACGCCTCATTTTCATAATTATTATATCTGGCACCCGATTGATGGCAGGTCTTTAGCCCTGCTTATGCGAGAGCTTTGCGAATGTATGTAATTAGCGCGTTAAGTAAAATTGCGTTCTGCAGAAGGTCGCGGGCTCTGCATTGAAGACTCTCCAGAGTTGTACCGGAAATTGTTCGAGGTCTGCCTCCGGGACAAGTCGCCTAAATTTGTCCATCTTAAAATGGGACAGAGCGTCACATACATATTTGCTGGCCCCTGGGACATGTTGAATTAATACGTTGTTTTGTATTGATTTATACAGCAAAATTCTTACAATTGTCATTGGCAACCAGCTACAATGGCCCTAGAGCAGAACTTTAGGGAACCAATAAGTGATTACACTACCTTTACCTAAGCCTTGATTTTCTTTAGAAATGAATGTATTTTCGCTACCACATCCTTGATCTTGTTTTTGTCTAATTCTTACCCGGAAGAAACCAGTACCTCCGAGCGGCAATCAGTCTTGTCCTGTGCCATCAGCACATTTAATTGCTGCATACTGCTATTGAATGTACCCATAAGACCGAGGCATAAGGTTTCGGTCTTGTCCACCCTAGAAAGTCGTCCAGGTAGTGTATTAGCATCCCCGAGCAATAACATATGCGATTTATCACAATGCTCTTTACATGTAGCGAAGTGTGCCACGGTCGAGCACGAAAACAAGCTTCCGAATGTAAACCTAATAACGAGAAGTATTGGATTGGTATAAGTTTAAATGCATAGTTGATGTCCAACTTAAACAATTTACAGTTCTGACCTATAAATTGTATCATTTCGATCGCTTTATCGAATTTAGTATATTGTATTGACATGTGGTTAAGGTCTATATAATCATTTTATTAAGAACCCCGAAGGAATGAGAGATGTTGTATCATTCGGAACTCGTTTTGGGCTTTCTAAAGTACAATACCGATTGGGGACACTATGAAAATTGGAAGGGGTTGCGAGACAAATAGACCTGCGATCCTCCCAGTAGCATTTTATGGTTAATTTCGTCTTAAATTATGTTTGGATTAGATGAGGATTAGATGAGGCGGATTTTAGATTGTTTGACAATCGTTCGTGCCTTGGGTCTTGGTAATGCAAGCTTGAACCAGGAGTGAAACCATTAAGCAGAAATTCGACCTCCGCCGTATTGTATTTTAAGGGAAATATGGACAAGGCAGTAATTTCAATTGGCGATGGGACCATATCGGTAACGTAATGATTAAATAGTAGAAGGCCGCATCTGGTTTCGAGCACCGTGGAAACGTGATGGCTCTGGACGCCTTGGTTGTTGGCCTCGTAATGTCAGAAATGGGGGTTGAAAAGAGGTTTGGTCTGGTGAACCCTATAACATCGCATTGCAGGATGACTGTCGCCGCATTTAGAATACGCATAGTGTAGTTTGTATCTTATATAAGTGCACTGCCCAGAACTGAAAATGTTACACAGCAATGGCAAGTGCAACGCTTTCAATGCCCAGTGAGGCATATATAAGGTAAACCATTCGTCATTGATACAATCTTTATCTACTGGTGAAGTTTGATATTATAGTTACAAAATTTTAAATGTTTTCGAAGGGTTTACCGAGAGTTGTTTATAATAGGTACTGTGTTATTTAAGAAACATATTAATAAAATTGCACATAATCGAAGTAAATTTGTTAAGGCAGTAAAAACAATACGTTTTAAGTCACATTGGAAGTCCTTCTATAATTTGATTTTGAAATAAGTGAAATGCTGAACACAGATGGTCATTACTGTGATTTAACTGGGTTTACTTAAAGTCACATTATGTTTTAGTTAATATGTGAATGTATTTGTTTGTATGTATATCCTAGAGAGAAACAAATCAGGTTGATGCAATTTTTTGTTACAATATGCATATTATGTTTAATTTACTTGTCTGAAATGTTAAAAATCGACAACAAAACATATGAGTTAGGTACAGATAAAATCATGTAGAAAAATAAAATTAACGGCTACGTGGTCGTTTCCCAGTTAAACATTCGTCTAAATATCGCTAATATATTTGTACCTGTACCTAAGAAATGCTATTTTTAATTAAGATCTTATGAGATTACCACGACAATACAATTTCAATAAAAAAATGTGTTTTTGCACCAATCTTTATTGTGTGCCTTTAAAGCCAATATAATTAAATTAGTTATATATTTATTATCATCAATTGGCTTGCAAGTTTGAATCATTAGTATCAAACGCCATCATTCATCAAGAGTTGTAAACTTCCGTAAGATACACATTTTGTTGCTCAGATTTTATGCTCATATATGTTGTTAAAATATGCAAGCTATACACACATTTTGTTGTTGTGGTGTTCGTCCGTCCGTCCCGTGGACTTGTCATTTAAGTTCTCTAAAACGACAGAATTGTTTTAGTTTTTATCTATTACATTCAACAGGCATCGTTTTCAAAGAAGGACAAATGAAGAAATGTGCTCCGTCCATTCTGACCGGAGTCACGGTCATTTGTTATGTGTTCTTTTATAGTATAGTTAGAAAATATTGTGTATTGAAATCCTATCACATAATTTGACGATTCAGCTTCAAATTCTCACAGATGATCGGGCATCGTGTGCAAAACTCAATGAAGAAATGAGATTGTGATACGTCTATCTTGAATTTATTTTTTATTTTTGTTAGTTCGCCTGTTTATTAAGTATTTATAAGAGTAACAATTTTGTCTATCAAACCTCTCTGACACCATTTCACTGATTGTCTTAAAATGGAGTATAGTCAAATCTTGTGGTGTGCTGTTCTCCTCTAAAACCTATCATTGTTGTAATAGATGGTTTCATTCCTTTAGGATTTTGTGTGCCGCTACTACTTTGACAAGAAGTACGCCCCATTGATATTTTTGTACGTAGTATATGTTTATAGTGTGAAATCATCGTGTTTAAAACTCTCATACACCTTGTTACAAATATATGTAATTGATATCCAATATTTATTGTTTTATAATAAATATCGTTTGTTTGTTGACATAGATTCACGACATGGAGTAAAATATGTGTTTTTTCTCATATTATGTTAAGTTCCGAATTTTGTATTCAGGAATCGTTTATCTATTCCATGAGTAAAAGGTTTGAACCAATAGATAAAGTATTTTTAGAATTTGAAAAATCTTTTTAATGATTTCAATGGGTAAATAAAGGCAAACTTCACTGATCAATGGTCTTCGGCAAAAAATAAAAATATAAACTTTAAAAAAAAAACTTATTCAGGTGTCACTTGTGCCAAAATCTTTAAATAAAGTATTTGATGATGATTGCGGAAAGTGTTGTTGGCTCAAGTTAGTGCTCATAAAGTATGTTCAATATTTCATGTTGATAAAAAGTTTGGACGTTCAAAAACATCAGAATGAGTGACACGGGATATATTGAACTTTCATTCCAGAAATCTTTATTTTCACATTCTTGATTTAAAGTTACTTTTGTTAAACAGTAAGTTAACAAATGTTGATATTGTTTTAAGTTGTTTATTCTGTTTCTTTGTTGTGAGTGGTGTTCGTAAAAACCTTCAATCGAACTTGCTTTTAATTTTCAAAGATAATCAGACATTTTGTACAGGTGCACATGAAAGAAGAGTTTCGTTTCTCGTTTATTTCATCGGACTTACTACTCTTTTGCCGGGATTCTAGTGTGTTATGAAGAATTGATTACGATATTCATTCGAATAATCCTCTTAAAACTGTCAGATGATCAGGGGGGGGGGGGGGTATTCATAAATCATGTTACGTCATTTTTAACTTATGTCAATTTCCTTATAGAAATGAAGTCGTAATAAAATAAACGTTTTTGTTGTATTTTCTTTTACATGATGTATTTTGAATAATATGTCCGAAAATAAAGTAGTTCAGATATTGATAAACGATTATATGACGTGATAAGCTTATTACTTAACTTATTATGTATATGTGATTGGAATGGAAAGGGATTTGTGTCTCTTCCATATTTAAGAGTTTCCCCTTGGTTACTTGTTATATAAATATAGTGAATAATCTTGTGTATCGACATCTCGTTCACATTTTGGAAGGTGTACTTCAAAGTTTACTTTTAGTTTTGATATCGAATTTAGCGACATAGGTAAGTCAAAAAGATTCCAAACCAATGAGATACGTGGATCAATTAACTCTGTTTGGTGACTGCAATATAATCGAAGCCTTACCCACTTTTGGTACAAAATACTAGCTGACATTGACGGACGTAAAAGTCATACAACGACGTTTTGACAGCACAAAATGCTCACATAAATTTTCTCAATTTTCCTTCGTACAGTTACGTGAATTTTGGAAGTTAGTTTGTATATTTATTTGGTATTATTTTAAATGAGTAGAGGAATAAAATGTAAAAAATACCCCAAAAATATTATAAACAATCTTTTTTTGCCTTGAAAGCTTCTACTCAAGGTATTCCATGCACGATTATAAATATATCTGGCGCCCCATATCATGTTGGTATTGTTTACAATTTTAAGAGAAAAATATGTTTCTAACGAGATTTTTATGGTCTTCGAAGATCTTAAGAGTTTTTCATTGACCAGTTTTCAGCTTGTTATTCCCATTAAGTGGTCCATAAAAAATAAACATATTTACCAATGACTCGATGAAACGACGAGCTTATTTGTCGATCAGAAACCTTAATATTGGTTTGAAAGAAAATAGTAAGTTTAGAGTATTGATATAATTTTAAATGTCTTTATTAACAATATACGAACTACAACACTTCATAGTCACTTTTATCGCGGTTTGTACACTTCGCGATGCAACATTTAAGGACATTGTAACACATATTTAATTTCCTTTTTGGTATGATTGACTAGGTTAAAGAATATAACGTCTGTCTGCGGAAGAAAATGTCTTTCCTACGAGTATATATAAAAGTACAATCAGTTCAATCCATTGTCAACTCGAAAGTATAACTCTCCAGTTAAACAATTGTGGACAGAACGGGCAACCAACACATATCTTCCCTTGTGAAAGAGAGTGTAACACAATTAGCAATGAATAGACCGAACAGGAACATTAGCATTCATCAATAAATAATTTTGCGAAGATATGCCAGGACAATGGATGATTATATGTGCTCAAATTGCCGTACTCATTTCCGGTTTGTTTGATAAGTAAAACACTCTAAATCATATAGTATTATTAATTTTAATTTTAAAAGATTTATTAAGATAATAACAATCACTAGTTACTACTGCTACCTGCTACTGCTACTGCTACCTGCTACTGCTACCTGCTACTGCTGCTGCTACCTGCTTCTGCTACTGCTACTGCTACCTGCTACTACTACTGCTACCTGCTACTGCTGCTGCTACCTGTTATTACTGCTAAAGCTTCTTCTTCTAAGTATTACGTATAATGATAAATGTAATAAAAAAACAATATAACGTATATATCTTCCTACGTTTATGGTCCACGATTGTTTCTTATAATTTCAGATAATTTATTTTTATAACCTGTGTGTCCATTTGCGTTTTCCATTTGTAAATCATAAGGATTTTCCATAATAATACTTTATTAATTATTTGTCCACTTTTACTGTTACGTTATTGAGGATGAGATGTGTATTTGTAAATAGTTTGAAACTTTTCAGCTCTTCTGTGCTACGTATGTGCAGCGGATAACAAGTATGGAACAATATCAGTGGTAGGACCAGCTTTTGTAAACAGGGAGGTAACACTGAAAGCGACACCGTCCTATCCTTGGGGATGTGACGTAGAATGGAAATACATAATTGTCGGGAACACAACATTCCAAACAATGAATGGGACAAATGTTAAAAGATATTCTGATGATACGTCATTCCTTTTAAAATGGACGGCTTCAATCGAATACAACGGATCTAATTTCTATGCTGGATGCTCAACAAACGAAACAATTCAAACAAGAATGACATCTATAAATATGAAAGGTAAATATCACTGATCGTTTCAAGGGAGTAACAACAACTTTCTTTGATTGTGTTTGTTGTATCATGTTTCCTGTTTGAGATCATTTGGGGTTCTACTCATTAAAGTCTTCTGACGCAATATTGGTAGGATTTTTTCACAAGGCCTGTCCATGTAATTTCTTCGTTTAAAGAAATCAAAACATAGAATGTTAATCAGCAACAAATGCGAACAATGTGAATATCTCAATCTAATCAGTCAGTTCATATCAAATAACTTCAATGGTTTAAGGAATAATTTAAAATAGTCATTGTTAGAAAAAAAAAAATGTTACTTTTCACTTTACTTAATTGCTTTATGGATATTGGTTGTTCTATTCAACCTCAATGAAATAGGATTTTGTTGTGATAATAACATTTATTGTTTAGTGACAAATTACAGATATTGTTGGACATTGTGGAGCACTCGTTCTTCTAGGTCCGATTGTTCGCGGCGGGAACGTCAAACTTGGATATTTTCCGTCTGACTCTTTTATACAACACCAAACTAACACTACCAGAAAATGGAAGAAATACCTTCAGGACATTGAGATACAAGAAGGTTCTTATGAAGAGAAAATCGTTTCTGATTTTTTGTACATATTGACTATATTTAAATTCGAAGAAAGAAATGAAGGGACGTATATTTTAAATTGTTATTCATCGTACAATACTGATTCTGTGCAGCTTCATATTCCAGGTACCTTGCTTTTACTTATAATCTATGTTTCTAGGTTATTAGTTCATAAGCAGCAATATGATAACCATAAGTTTGAATTTAAAAGGGGAAATGTATTCCAATTGATTAAAATGATTTGTGTTGTTTTTCAGAGATTCCGGTTTACCCAGTTCTTGGTCCAAAATCCCCCGACTTTAATACAACAGAATGTATCTATGTTTATGCTGGCTCTGACTTTTATTGCAAAACTGAATTTGGAACCGAACCAGTAGAGGTCGTACTTTTACTTGGCAATGATTCATTTGTCCTTTCTGAAAGCGACGGGAACAAAGGTTTTTAACGATACCAAAACGTTTGTCAACAAATAGCCGGAATGTCTAGACGGAATGTTATCTGTCAGGTTTCTTATAAAGCCCATGACACGCCTGACGTAGCGCACGGTTCATTATGTAGCGTAGGTAAGCAAATAGGAGACGCCTAATGACAAGCTTTGATTCATTATTCTTTGTTAGAAAAATGGATTAAGTATGGAATTGAATGTTCTTAAATCATAATGTATCAATTCCAGAGACAGGTAGCCTGCCTGTTCTAACAGTTCCTGAATTACTTCATGGAGAAAACTCTACACTTATCTGTGAAGTGCGAAATGCTATCCCAGCTCCGATAATAGAAATACACGTTGGCAATGTCTTGCACGGTGATGTTCAACAAACTGATACATTTAATGAATCATCTCATACTTTTACAAGTTCAGCAAAGGTGACAAAGGCTAACACATTGTGGAATGGAAAAGAGATGTGCTGCACCATGAAAAGCAGATATGATTTTGGTCAAAAACAAGTCTCAGTATGCAAAAATATAAGTATGAAATGTAAGTTAAACTCTGAGTGGCATAACACTTTTTTAAGATAGCTATGTTTCCCATTGGGACTATTTGCATTAATTTATTGGAAGGTAAACATTTTATGTAACTTTTGCCTGAGTGGGTGTCATTGAACTTATATAACAATATAATAACATTTTATGTTTATGTCTTTCTAATCAAACATTTATCGAAGATTTTGCCTTATTTTGTTTTCAGATCCGCCGTCGGACCTTTCGATGTCCGTAAACAAAAATATTGAAAATAACAAAAAAAAATCTGGCTGTTACTTAAACATGTCTTGTCAAACGAGTAAATCAAATCCGCCTTGCGCAATTGAATGGTCAAGTGACAACGATTATTTGAGATACGTTCATAGCAGCAACTGGGCGAATGCTGACAGTGGGAATTATCGTTCTGTTTCCAACGTGCTTTACAATGTCACAAATGATATGGCTGGAGGAACAATTACATGTTCAACAAGATGCAATCATTTTACATCTAATGTAAATAAAAACTATGAGTTATCTTGTTCGGGTACGTACTCAGTATTTATATTTGTTCACATCTCTCGGCCACTCTCTGATCAAACTTAACTATTATTTTCTTGGAATTAAATTTAATATATCGTATTATTGTTCATTTAATGTTCATATGTATTCTCTCAAAATATTCAACAATTGATAACTAAACCTTTCTTTGGAATGAAAAGACATTGAGATTTTACGCCGCTACTTCCGTAGATAGCATGAACGTTCGTGACATAAAGGAAATAACTTCTTTCATTGTAAAAAAAGACTTTCTATCACTTTGCGCAACACTGTGTAGGCAAAAACAAATGAAGTTTGATATCAACTGAATGTGCTTATTCTTTTCTTTGTGTCTATTGTTTTAGATATCCCTTTATGTCTTTTTATGGAGACATCTATTGTGAAAGAAAGCAATCCTGAATTTCTTAACTTAACGTTCAATACTGGTCCAACATGCATGCCTTGTGCAATATCATGGACCACAAACTTCGTCTTTCTTCACCCAATATCGATATCGCAATGGACAAAGAACAGTGGTCTGGGCATTATAAGTGTTTCAAATGCTCTATTCCTCCTAACAAAAGATGTGGACGGGAAACGGATACAGTGTTCTGCAAAGTGTGGGAACGATTCATCTGATATAATACATGAAACATACACTATTGTGTTTGAGGCTTTTCAAGGTAGGTAAGCTGCCATGCTATTGAATATGTGACATCCAGTAATACAGTAGATGAACAAAATATAGTTACAAAATCGTACTTACCAAACTGAAGTACTATTACAGCAAATATTTCAATAAGAGGGGCAACTACATCCGTTATTTGCTAATTAACTGAATAACAGAACACGCAAGGAATATGATAATAGATGGAACTAACAACATCGAAAACCTTTACTAAAATACCTGTGCATGACCTGTTGTCTTATTGCAGAAGCAGCTACCAACCCTGCATCCGTTGTAGCCCTACAGTTTCACGTATCGGTCCTTTACGCGTTATCTGGAACCATTTTACTTTTATTCATAACAAAGTTGGCCTTGCTTCTATTTCGTCGATGCAAATCTCAGGGTAATTGTGGAGACACTTTTAATTAAAATAAGGCTTTCATGTCAATATTGTTAATCGTTTAATATCTTTTCATATTTCATATTTGTTTCAGAATACAAATAGTTTCAATTGTTTGTATATAACAAAGGGCACCTATTCCAGCTGGGGGGGGGAGCTCAAGATGATCGCTCGTTGCGCTTCATCAATATTACATATAGAAATGCTCTAAAGTACCCTTATTCTTATTTTTTTTCTCTCGGGATTATATTATTGTTTATTTCGTGAATTCATTTAATTCTGATTTTTAAGGCGTTCTTGCTTTTCTCTGGCGGAAATTATGATATTTATTAATTAGCGCATTATGCATAGCGTTTATGTTTGACACAGCGTATGAAATGTTTCTACGCCGAAGAAAAACTGCATATAGCGACCCAAGCAGCCATGTGTACGACGCTGTTCAGTCTACTGCTGAGGCAACGATGCTTCACGATATAGTAAGCCTTCATTAATCTAAACCATTAAATTTATAAGAAACAGATGGTTAGATAAAAGCGTTACACTGTTTTCAGTGTTTTATACCATTTGAGAGGAAAGAGCCTACATGTGTTGTATTACATTGTGCAAAATACCATTAAAATGATATAAACATTGACAAACAATCTAAATATTATCATTTATAACATTACTGAAAAGGACTCAAAATTTAAAGGTAATGTTGTTATCTCCTATGTCTATATCTATATTTTAATCCATTACTTTAAAGAGAAGAATATCTGCAAGTGCCTCTGAGAACATATCTCCACTATCGGCTACAGAAGAACACCAAGCCCCTTCAAACAGGAACGTTTGCCACTACGACTATGTAGATATCCCATCCGACCAACAAACCCATGAGACAATTACACAGGCTGAGTCTTACATTCACGCGATATAAAGCAACTAATCTAACCAAATTGTTACAGAAGGCACAACCAATACTATTTTTATCAATATTCGTAAAGATATTTTAATATGAACTTTCTAATCTTTGAGTCGAACTGGATATTCCTGTTGTGTTGAACATCTTTCGAACGTATTGGGTTTAGTTAGTCATGTTTTGTATTTCGGTTGTATCCAATGTTCAATATCCCTAAGTATTTCTCGAGGTTAAACGACTTAGACATAGTGAGTTTTGACTGTATGTTAAATAGTTCTAAAACATGTGAGGTTTGACTGTATGTTATATAGTTCCAAAACATGCGAGGTTTGACTGTATGTTATATAGTTCTAAAACATGTGAGTTTTGACTGTATGTTATATAGTCCTAAAACATGTGAGTTTTGTCTGTATGTTATATAGTCCTAAAACATGTGAGTTTTGACTGTATGTTATATGGTTCTAAAACATTTTGTAAACACATGGCAAACCTTTGAATATACAATTTACACTTCGACTCCTAATTTAATAACATTTATTCCATAAAAAAATAAGATATGTCTACTGTATGTGTGTGATTAGATCAAACATAGTATATTTAGGCTAGTCCTTAGGCTAGTTTATTTAACAAATGTTTTTAAATCTGGTTCGTTATGTTAAGCCATTAGCCGAAATATGTGTATACTAATTGAAACAATACATGAGCACATCTTATATTTCATTTAATAGTGATTGTAATTGAATTGTACATATAATCATATTGTAATTATGTCTCAGTACAAACTAGTTGTTTAAATGTATTTCCACACATATTGTATTATATGACTTACATTGCATGTATCGTTGGTCATATTGATCTAATTCAATCATATATGTTGTGTATATTGCTACTGAATAAATGTGCTTCATCTTATACTTAAATAATTGATTAATAATTGATGCATGAACATAATGAACATAGCTGCAAACAGAGTAATGAAAATAGATAATTCAAAACTAATCTAAGTAAATAAAGATGAAAACAAAATAGAGGAAAAGAAAAGCGAAGAATAAAGAAGGTCACACAATCTGCCCTTATTGCGATAAACAAGGGAACCTTAACTGAAAATGTCTTAATTAAGATCACTGGTTCCGTGTACGAGCATACATCTCTAGTATAAAACCCTGGCAATCATTAAAACCACTCCCTTTTGTTGTGCTTTGACAATGCTCCAACGCGTCGTCCTTTGTATTGTCAAAGAGATGAAATATGGACCTACATAATCCGAATATAGAATATTTTACTCGTATTAACATATGAAAGGAAAAAAAGACCATAATCAATGTTGACGTCCAGTCTTAACAAATACCGAAATGTTGTGTAATATAAAATTCAATGTAAGCGAAAAAGTATATCAAGATATAAACATATAAATATATATATATATATCATACATGCGACAACTTTTTTAGCCTTCGTGATTTAGGTTGGATTCACCTATTATGAATAAAAAAACAGATACATATTCCATGACGCCGCGTGCATAGGCTTATTTAATAAGTAAGGCTGCAAATGAAAGAAATATGATTCAGACGAATTTATCATACAAAAATACTATCGTGAGCCAACATCAATTTGCCGACACACTAAAGATTATTGTAATCAATTTACGATGCATCTCAAAACCTGCCTAAAGGGGAATGTATTTAAACGTTTGGGGCCTTTTTCGGTGACAGTGTATTTCCATTGTCCAGGTCTCTTTTCAGTAGAGAAAAACTCAACCGATAAAGATTTGCTGATACAAAGCCTTATCACTGGCATTCGATTATCAAAGACGTAAGGGTGGGAGGGGAATACAATTGAAATTATTGGTTGTAATGTAAGTGCAACTAAGTGGATATTTACAACAAAATATTGTAGACAAAATCAAACGTTTACTCTCAAAGTAGCTTGAGGAAAATAAAATGTTTTCGTGGTGTAGAAGGAACCAGTGAGCACTTCACCTTGATGCCAATATGTTGTAAGTGCAAATCTGAATTTTCAGGCAAGGGTCAATTAGTGAAAGACCTGAAATTATAGATGAAGTATTGTAAGTGATATATGTATATCACAAACGCATAACAAAGGTATTAAAACTTTTGTGTGCAATACCTATATCTGGATATAAGGAGAAATTGATTATGTACTTTGAACCTCTATACAAGTTCTTTATAAATCCTCACATGCATATACACTATATGCACTTAAAAGTTAATATGATAACATAACAAATGTGCATATACTTAGATGGAATATTCAAATGACCTTCAGAAAATAAGCCTTCTAAAACGGTTGGTAACATGATATTGTTTAGTTTGTTCTGGATGTAAAAAGTTTCATCAAGTGAGCGTTTGAAGCTTAACAGTGGAACAAAGTACACTGAAAATGCCTGCAATTATATCGTTATATGTATCAAATGCATTTTATTGGATATTCATTAACAATTACAGATAGTGCTACCGTTTTACACTATTATTAGATAAGGTAAATCGACGGTTACCCGTGTGCTCGCTGGCCGAAAACAAGTTCACCATACGGTACCTGACCAAATCAGCAATGCAATGGTGTTTTTTTTTTACCTCAGCCTTGACGCTTAATGCTCGTTTAATTGACTACACGTGTGTTCTTCTTTGTAGTTTTCTTTTCCTCACACGTGTTTCTAAGCGCAAAAGAAAAGAGAAGGTATTACATTTTCATTGAGCATGAGACAACCATAAATGTTTCAGAAGACACGGTTTTGTTACGTCGTTGTGCATAAAAAGGGAGAAGGTGTTATGCACAACGACGTAACAAAACCGTGTCTTCTGAAACATTTATGGTTGTCTCATGCTCAATGAAAATGTAATACCTTCTCTTTTCTTTTGCGCTTAGAAACACGTGTGAGGAAAAGAAAACTACAAAGAAGAACACACGTGTAGTCAATTAAACGAGCATTAAGCGTCAAGGCTGAGGTAAAAAAAAAACACCATTGCATTGCTGATTTGGTCAGGTACCGTATGGTGAACTTGTTTTCGGCCAGCGAGCACACGGGTAACCGTCGATTTACCTTATCTAATAATAGTGTAAAACGGTAGCACTATCTGTAATTGTTAATGAATATCCAATAAAATGCATTTGATACATATAACGATATAATTGCAGGCATTTTCAGTGTACTTTGTTCCACTGTTAAGCTTCAAACGCTCACTTGATGAAACTTTTTACATCCAGAACAAACTAAACAATATCATGTTACCAACCGTTTTAGAAGGCTTATTTTCTGAAGGTCATTTGAATATTCCATCTAAGTATATGCACATTTGTTATGTTATCATATTAACTTTTAAGTGCATATAGTGTATATGCATGTGAGGATTTATAAAGAACTTGTATAGAGGTTCAAAGTACATAATCAATTTCTCCTTATATCCAGATATAGGTATTGCACACAAAAGTTTTAATACCTTTGTTATGCGTTTGTGATATACATATATCACTTACAATACTTCATCTATAATTTCAGGTCTTTCACTAATTGACCCTTGCCTGAAAATTCAGATTTGCACTTACAACATATTGGCATCAAGGTGAAGTGCTCACTGGTTCCTTCTACACCACGAAAACATTTTATTTTCCTCAAGCTACTTTGAGAGTAAACGTTTGATTTTGTCTACAATATTTTGTTGTAAATATCCACTTAGTTGCACTTACATTACAACCAATAATTTCAATTGTATTCCCCTCCCACACTTACGTCATTGACAATCGAATGCAAGTGATAAAGCTTTGTATCAGCAAATCTTTATCGGTTAATTTTTTCTCTACTGAAAAGAGACCTGGACAATGGAAATACACTGTCACCGAAAAAGGCCCCAAACGTTTAAATACATTCCCCTTTAGGCAGGTTTTGAGATGCATCGTAAATTGATTACAATAATCTTTAGTGTGTCGGCAAATTGATGTTGGCTCACGATAGTATTTTTGTATGATAAATTCGTCTGAATCATATTGCTTTCATTTGCAGCCTTACTTATTAAATAAGCCTAAGCTCGCGGCGTCATGGAATATGTATCTGTTTTTTTTTATTCATAACAGGTGAATCCAACCTAAATCACGAAGGCTAAAAAAGTTGTCGCATGTATGATATATATATATATATTTATATGTTTATATCTTGATATACTTTTTCGCTTACATTGAATTTTATATTACACAACATTTCGGTATTTGTTAAGACTGGACGTCAACATTGATTATGGTCTTTTTTTCCTTTCATATGTTAATACGAGTAAAATATTCTATATTCGGATTATGTAGGTCCATATTTCATCTCTTTGACAATACAAAGGACGACGCGTTGGAGCATTGTCAAAGCACAACAAAAGGGAGTGGTTTTAATGATTGCCAGGGTTTTATACTAGAGATGTATGCTCGTACACGGAACCAGTGATCTTAATTAAGACATTTTCAGTTAAGGTTCCCTTGTTTATCGCAATAAGGGCAGATTGTGTGACCTTCTTTATTCTTCGCTTTTCTTTTCCTCTATTTTGTTTTCATCTTTATTTACTTTGATTAGTTTTGAATTATCTATTTTCATTACTCTGTTTGCAGCTATGTTCATTATGTTCATGCATCAATTATTTATCAATTATTTAAGAATAAGATGAAGCACATTTATTCAGTAACAATATACACAACATATATGATTGAAATAGATCAATATGAACAACGATACATGCAATGTAAGTCATATAATACAATATGTGTGGAAATACATTTAAACAACTAGTTTGTACTGAGACATAATTACAATATGATTATATGTACAATTCAATTACAATCACTATTAAATGAAATATAAGATGTGCTCATGTATTGTTTCAATTAGTATACACATATTTCGGCTAATGGCTTAACATAACGAACCAGATTTAAAAACATTTGTTAAATAAACTAGCCTAAGGACTAGCCTAAATATACTATGTTTGATCTAATCACACACATACAGTAGACATATCTTATTTTTTTATGGAATAAATGT
>NC_069126.1:68439912-68457412 GCF_026914265.1 Mya arenaria
TGACTTAAATCGAAATTGGAACAAAACACAATAGCTCATTATTTCTAATGTTGTTTAAACAATTTATATGAAAGCCATTATTTTTAATTTGGTTTATTCAGCAACTACACTATGCCAATGAACATAACAGAAATAGTTATTTTTAGTTTGGATCTGTTGGGCATGACACATATATATAGCATATATTACTCGACTATATTGTCCTGATCCACCGGACCTCTATTAGGATAATATCACAGCTTTTTTTTAATGTATGCTCGCCCATCACGAAAAACTATGTGGTAAAACTCATGATATGATTTTGAAGGCTACGCAAGACACAACTGCCACATATCATGCGGATTTTGTCCGGGTTCTAGAATAGTAAGTCGTAGCTTTGACAATAACATGATTCTTATATATTCAACAACAATGTTATGATAACTGTAATTTCAAATACAGATGCTCCATCCTGCATTCTATTATACGCATATGTTTAACTCCACGAAGACGAGAAATTATTCGTTCAGTAAAATGATATTCTGTATCGTTTCGGTTGTAACAATATAGCAATATCAATGCTGAGCTTTTTAGAATGAAATACATACCATTTAATGAAATAAAAGGACTTTAAATGAAATTTCTCGGACAGAGATTTGTTCGTGTAGTAGAAATTGTTGCGTATATGAATTTGCTTAGTTAGGACCAAGACTGTGTTTAGTTTAAACATATTTATTTTTCAACAATTGTGAAAAAGCTATTACAACATTACATTAATCGCTTTTGTTGATACGATGTTACGCGTTTTGTGGTTTTTTGTTGTGCGAGAAACTAGAGCTCCCGGTGGAAACCCACCAGTTCGGCTTGGTGATAACAAAGAAAGCTCGCAATAAGTATGAGATTCATAACAGCATGGAGTTACAACGCTGTTCAAAGCGTTTATCCTTTTCTCTTTCTGATTTATAATTCCTATATTAAACGCCTTTTTATTAACAATGAAAACAAAATTGTTTTTAACCGGGTAAGTAAAAAAATAGAAGGGGCAGGGTACGTTGATATGCTACACTAATATAGAAACGCAGCATCCATATAACTTATCAAATACGGAAAAAGACAAAATGATTAAAAACTATATTTTGTTCATCAATTTGATGCATATTCCATCTAATATGTTTACTCCGCAAAAAACGTCATGCAGCAAACAAGCCTTAATCAGACACAAGTGTTTTATATTGTTATACAGTTGTCGACTCGCACCTACCATTAACTGTATGTGGAATCATATTTACTTATAAATTACAGCGTCAAAACATATTTCATATGGTATGGATATTGCGTCAAAAGTCACCTTACTTACTTATTTTTGTATTACAATAGCAGAGCACAATTTCAAAATTTAACCGAATTGCCAAATCTGAAATGCGACCTCGGTTATTTGCGTAACGTATACACTCTGGAAATAAAGAAAACCTTAATTGAGCCCTACCTGATCGAATTAATAATATAATAAATTGGACAAATATATTAAAAATCGAATTGTCTGGTTCAAGATCCACTTACAGACAACATTTTGTAAGTCAGAGCCGCTAAGAAAATGCAATATCGCCCTTAAATTATATAACAAAACACTGGTATCGGTCCTACCGGGATTCAAACGATTGACCAAGCGATCAAGAAACTAATCTCATAGTTTTCCAACGAATTTGGGATAAACATGGCTATTTAAACGTTAAGAGACAGTGTATGTCAAATAACCTTTAATACAATTCAAAATATCCCATGCACAATTATGGGAATTTGGTATGCCTGGCTACCCGATTTTATTTTGAAAGCGTTTACAAGACAATAACTGTTACAAACAAGCTTGTTTGGCATTTCGTTTTTTTTTACATATCAGTTATCAGTAATCGTGCCCTTATAAATGGTAGCACAAATATATGGAGTCACTGGGCATAAAACTAATCATGGTTAACAATGACTCTATCAAGCGAGAAGCTTATTGGTACATCGAATATTTTAATATTTGCTTAAATGAAAACAGTGAAAGTAGAGTACTAGTATTATTTGAAATGACATTGTTTTTCACATAATAACACGAACATCTTCCAGTTTTTGTTAGTCATCCAGGTTGCGGTATGAGCAACTTAACAATTACCATTGAAGAACATTGTTTGACATATTTTATTTCCTTTTTTAAGTAAATCACACTAATAAAGAATAATGCGTCGGTCTACATTCATATATATGAAAGTACTGTCAGTGAAATTCATTTTAAAAGCCAACGTATATCTTTGTCGAGTCCGATACTCCAGTTAAACAATTGTGGAGTGAAAGGGAGGAAACACAATTATCTTCCCTTCAATATATTTGAGGAAAGGCCGTTTCTATTTTCTTAAAATAATAAGTCTCAAATGAAATACAATTTGAATAAATTCAAAAAAACTTTAACGGAGATATGCCACGACATTTGATGCTAATATGTGCTCAAATTACAGTATTCTTTTTTGGTTTGTTGGATATGTTACCGCTCTTCATAGTTTAATTTCAATATAAGACTGGATATACTACCACTACTACTACTACTACTACTACTACTACTACTACTACTACTACTACTACTACTTCTACTACTCCTACTACTACTACTACTACTACTACTACTACTACTACTACTACTACTACTACTACTACTACTACTACTCCTACTACTACTACTACTACTACTACTACTACTACTACTACTCCTACTACTACTACTACTACTACTACTACTACTACTACTACTACTACTACTACCACTTCCACTACCACTACCACTACCACTACCACTACCACTACCACTACCACTACTACTACTCCTACTACTACTACTACTACTACTACTACTACTACTACTACTACTTCTACTTCTACTACTACTACTACTACTACTACTACTACTACTACTACTACTACTACTACTACTACTACTACTACTACTACTACTACTACTATTTCTACTACTACTACTTCTACTACTACTACTACTACTACTACTACTACTACTACTACTACTACTACTACTACTACTACTACTACTACTACTACTACTATTTCTACTACTACTACTTCTACTACTACTACTACTTCTACTACTACTACTACTACTACTACTACTACTACTACTACTACTACTACTATTACTACTACGACTACTTCTACTACTACTACTACGACTTCTTCTACAACAATTACTACAACTACTTTTACTTACAATATGTTGTTTTATTCTTTATTATATGTGACTAAATGTGAACCAAATGACCGGTAACGTGTATTTTCTTTCAGTAATAATGTTTAACAGATTGTTTTGATAAATTTTGTGTTTCGATCTTATTGATGAAACAAGAATTTCTCATTATCATTATTATAATTATTATTTTTATTATTATTATTATTTTATTTATTATTATTGTTATTTAATTGTTATTATAATTATTATTATTTTGATTATTATTCTTATTATTATTATTATTATTATTATTATTATTATTATTATTATTATTATTATTATTATTATTATTATTATTATTGTTATTATTATTATTGTTATTATTATTATTATTATTATTATTATTATTCCTCTTTTTCTTCTTCTTCTTCTTCTTCTTCTTCTTCTTCTTCTTCTTCTTCTTCTTCTTCTTCTTTTTTGATTATTATTGTTGTACTTGTAAGGTAACTTGAGGGTAATGAGTACTTGTTAACAGTTTACAATCTTTATTACAGCTCTATTTGGCTACATATCGGCTGCCAGTAACCATTATGGAACAATATCAGTGGTAGGACCAGCCTTTGTGAACAGGGAGGTAACACTGAAAGCGACACCGTTCTACCCTTGGGGATGTCACGTAGAATGGAAATACATTATTGACGGACAAACACAAGTTCGAACCATGGATGTTGACTTTGCTAAAAGATATTCGGAGGATGAATCATTCTTTTTGAAATGGAAGGCTACAGTTGCATACAACAAATCTGTCTTCTACGCCAGATGTTCAACAAACACAACGATTAAAACAAACATTGTATCTTTAAATATGACACGTAAAATATCGAAAAAATGATTTTAGTCAGTTAGCCAAATGATGAAGATAAACATATTAATACAGATATAAAGACTGTGCATTTCATTTTTGTTTCCTCCATTTGTTGTTATTTAGGTTTTTACTCATTAAATCCTGCTAACACAGTCATGGCAGGTTGCTGTTTTACTGGGCCTGTTTATGTACTTTATATTTTACTATCATTTACTTAAAATACAAGACAATGTAAATGGTAATAAGCTAAATATGCAAAGAAAATAAGATCTTTGTCGAATTAATCAGTTCAAATCCATTAACTTCAATTGTCTTAGAAACTCTTTTAAACATGTATTTCTAACGTCTAATATACAGATATTGTTGGACAATGTGGAACTCTCGTGCTTTTAAACCCAGTTGTTCAAGGCGCGGATGTCAGTATAGGATACTTTCCGTCTGACCTTTCTATATGGTATAAAACTTTCCTTACACGAACATGGAAGAAGAACAGCAAAGAGATACAGCTACGCGAAGGCTATTACGTAGAGGAAACAGTATCTGCATATCAGTACACATTAACGGTACTCAACTTTGATCACAGAGATGAGGGATCATCTATTTTAGAATGCAATTCAACAGAAACCACGGACTATGTGCTGCTTTATATTCCAGGTACATTCATTGTATTTCACTGAATAATCAAACAATTTATTATAAATGTTATTTCATGTTCATAATGTTCACGTCTGATTGGAAGGAAAACATTAGTCAGTGTGAAATAAATAAGTTGTGATTCCTGATGATAACTGCATAAGCAGCAATGTAACATACTTTTAATCGATTTTTAAATGGTTATATGGTATATAATATGCTTACTGATTTAAATGAGTTTTGTTGTTTTTAGGGCGACCGAATTATCCAGTTCTCGGTCCAAAATTCCCAGACTTTAACACAACAGAATGCATTTATGTTTATACAGGCTCCGACATGCATTGCATAACAAAAAAAGGAGCAAACCCCGTACAGGTCGAACTTTTACTGGGTCAGAAGTCATTTGTTCTTGCTGAAAGCAAAGAGATCAAAGGGTTTTACCGATTCCATAACGTTACTCAACAAATGGCTGGACAGTCAAGACAGAATGTGACATGCCTCGTTTCAAATGCAGCTCTTGTAACACCCTACGACGTACATGGCGTTCTCTGTAACGTAGGTAAGCTAATAGAAGACACATAATGACAATCCATGAATCAATATTTTTAACTAAAATTAAATTTTAGTACATTATACGACTTCAATTCCAGAGAAAGGTAGCCCACCCATGTTAACAGTTCCCGAATTCCTTGATGGAGAAAGTTCGACAGCAATCTGTGAAGTGCACAATGCTTTCCCAGCCCCGGCAATAGAAATACGCGTTAGCACATTTTTGCTACCAGATGTTCAACAAACAGATTCATTTAATAGATCTTCTAATACTTTTACAAGCCGTGCAAAGGTAACAAAGACTAATAAGAGGTGGAATAGAAAAGAAATGTGTTGCACCAGGGATAGTAAACATGATTTCGGTTTGACAAAAATGTCAACATGCGTAAACATCAGTATAAAATGTAAGTTTTACTCAAATCGATTGACGTTATTGTTAAATTTTAAGAAGGGAAAATACGATAAGAGAACCCAATTTAATATACCGACATTTCCCATAGGAAATGTTTGTATTATTGAGCTTTAAATTCAACATTTTCCTTGTTTAGTTAGTGTGTATTATTTAAAATTAAGCATTATATGTTTGTATTTTCTGAAATCAAAACTGTTTGAATTTAAAATTTATATTTTCAAGTTTGTTCTATTTTCTTTTCAGATCCCCCGTCGGATCTTTTCATATTCGTCAATAAAATGTATGAAAATAGCAACAATGTTTCCGTCTGTTTCTTAAACGTGTCTTGTGAAACGGATGCATCAAATCCGCCTTGCACAATTGAATGGTCAAGTGACAAAGATGAAATAAGATACCTTCATAACAACAACTGGACGAATGGTGAAAATGGGAGTTTCCGATCTGTTTCCAACGTGCTCTTCAATGTCACTAAAGACATGGCTGGTGGAACTATTACATGTTCAACACGATGCGATCATTTCCCATTGCATTTAAATGCAAGCTATAAAATATCGTTTTCTGGTACGTACTCGGTCTGATACATTTACTCGAGTTTCGTTAACACTCTCAATTAAAACAGAACTGTTTTTTTCATGTTTATTCTTCATTCAAAGGAATCTTACGCTCCACTGATTTAAAGTGATTTTTCAGTGAAAAATATAAAGGGTAATATGATAATATAAATATGATAATTGTATTGTTTCATTGTAAGATCGTGATCAATTATTTCATTCAATGTGATTTAACAACTTGTAACTAGAACTTTTAATCTACTTTAATATGTGTTCTGACTGTTGTTTTCTCTATGCCGTGTATACCTTAACTGTGCTACTTCTTGAAATATTTTGAAACTACTTTTTGTATTAAGGGTACATATTTTTTTTTGGAAGGACTCGCCTTCTGGAATGTATTTTTACATTATGATAGTTTTTTTTATACAGAGAGTTTCATCCATTTATTACAAGAACTTAGTATATATTTTGAAAATGTATAATAATTAGTGTTAATTCTAGGACATTTATCAGTTTTCTTTTTTAACTGTTCTGTAAGATCTTACTCTTACATTTAAGGTGGACCGACTCTCCCTTAAATTTGCAATTTAATAAGTCTTAGAAATAAACTATTTCAGGAAGTCAACCCCATGATAATGACAATCAGACATTTACTTCAACATCCCGATTTCCTGTCAAAAAGGTTCTTATTGGAACAGCCATTTTCTGTGGACTCTTGTTTATAATCGGAATCGGAAGTATGGATTTGCTCCCTAAATGCTCTCATAAGTTTTAATACTGAATGTAGTAAAGTTCAGTTCTTTGCAAACTGTCACAACGTGCAGTTTTGAAAGGGTGCAATGGCGTGAACGAATGATCTAATCTAAAGTTAGAAATAAATATAAACTGTCCGTATTGTATTTTTCTTTTATTATGTTTTGTTTTCACTTGACATTTCACTATTTTAAGGTATGTTTTAAGTCTTTAAAGGGCCACAACTTGAATAATTATAGCAAAAAAAACAACAACACATTTAATGTATAGCTACGTGGCCACAAAATTCTCAGTTAAAAAAGCGCCAAAATATAGCTAATAATTGTTCATCAGTACCCAAATCATATGCCTTGTTTTGTTTTGATCACTCAAGACAAATAAGGTAAGCACAATATTGCATCGAAACAACATCAACCTATATTGCGCTCCTTTAAAGACTTATTTACAGACAGGACAAGTGCCAATATGGGAATATAGTATATATTGAGCGAAACATAATTCAGAATGAGCATAACATTTGATGTTTATTTCAATTAGTTCAACTTTCTTTAACTGACGTTTATTTAGAATATGTATATTTTATTTAAATGCTTAAAACTGCACAAGAAAATGAGCTGTCTGAATCAAAAATCACAAAATGAAAATCTTATTTTCAAAGACAGTTCAAACGAAAATATTCAGAAATAATGTTGATTATACGTTTTTATGAACACATATTTATATTTAGGATGTCTATTACTGAAATTGTATTTCAATTTTATGTGTATTTATATTATTAATGTTTAAATATTGCGTATAAAGTTCCAAAAGAAAATGAGTAAAACTATCAATAAAAAATATAAAAATATCTATATAGACACTTTGACCAAACTTTTGAGAACTAATAGTGATTATACATTTAGAAATATCCTTTTTTAGGATGTGTATATCTTAAACGGCAAAAGATTAGCGCAGTCAACATAACCGAAAAGTATGTATCATTTGTCATTTTGTTGTTTTGGTTCACAATCGTAAATGTCGGTTGCATGTTACAGAGCTTGATATATTTAATTGTTGAAATAAAATGCTATTGATCCAGTACATTTTTACGCTGGAGATCAAGCAATGCTTTGTCTAATGATTCTTGAGAGCATATATACATGTTACTCGTATTAGTACTTATTAAACAATTGTTGCATTCTTATTTCAGTGTTGAAAATCACAGCGGTAAGATTCTTTTTTATACTTTACTTTACTTTACGTACATGCATAAATACTGTGTATACCCACTGAAAATCTGATCATCACCAGTGGATATAAATATCCATCTTTAGAGTTGTTTGTGCTTAGCAATGGTTATTTATAGTTAAGAATCTAAATATCCTGTAAGTTACTTTACTTTTCCTTCGGGACGAAAAAAAGCAAATACACATTATAATCATAAAACATTCAAATACATTATATTACACACCACAATTGATGACATACCATATCCAAATTCAATAAATAAACATATATAAATTAGCTCCATAACACAATAAAATTATTTTATAAACGTTTCCAAATTAAAATGCCGTAGTTTTCTTTAAATATACAACTATTTTTTGTTTTATTTGATACACTATTGAAAAATTCAGTTTTGGTTTTGTAACCAAAAAAGAATGAAAGCATAAAATGAATATGTTTATGAAATATTACGATCGTGAAGACTGTTGCAACCTGGCGAATTCTAGGTTTGATTAAGTTAAGAAATTGTTTATTGCATTGCTATAATTAATAAAATAGTGACCATTGTTAGCCACACACACTTGTCAAAGACAGTTATTTAGGTATTTTATCCAGTTTAATGTTATTGGTTCTAGATCACTTTATCCTAGTATAATAAGCTTGATCCCTCTAAATTGACTTAATAATATTAATTAATGATAACTGAATATAACAGTCCCCTCGTCGGACAATGGTGTGCTACACATAACAACAGAAGGAGTCCAGTACGCAGTCGTGCAGAGACAGGCGGCCACACGGAGGACTGAAACGCAGGTAACTCACTTCACGTTGCGATGTTATCCTCAGGTCAATGAATGTGATGCAATGTCATCCAAAAGTACAATGTACAATGAACACAAATGTTTGACGTGTAGGTTAGGACCACTTATATAGAGAACATCATAATTGCAAACTTTAAGGCAGGTGTGCAACCATTCATAAAGAATCCAACCTTCATGTCTTAAAGGTTTAATATGTAACATAATACTTCCGGATGCCATGCAAGTTTAAACATACAAGGATTATTTTCCGATGGGCTCTGTAATTTGTAATACTAATATACAAACTTATTATGTCATTTGGTAATTATGACAATTATATATATATATATATATATATATTGCAGCAACCACATGATGACGACAGCCTAACGTACGCCGAGTTGGACATCAATTTCCTACAAGAGGCTAACGCAAGAGTTTCGTTAAGGAGATATAATATGCCGACGGAGTATGCTGACATTGAGTTCTCCTCAACACAGGAACCTGAAATAGAAGAGTGTGCGTGCCAAAATGCATCAGACGAGTGTAAAACTAGATAAAAAACCAAACTATGTGTTCCTGAGTGTCTTCAGTGACTTGAAGCTTTTACCCTTATAAATTAGAAGGCATAACAAATCCTCAAATATACATTGGTTTCTGTTTTACTGCCCGAATTCTTGCAAGGAAAAATGATACGCCGACGGAGTATGCTGAGTTTTCCTCAACACATATATCTGCTTAAGAAGATCATTTTACCACAATACATCAGCGAAGATCTAGATAAAAGACAAACCAATCTAACATAAATTTACTTATTGTATTGTTTCTTTATTGTAGTGCCTATGATTATGTTTATGCTTGTACATTTTATTTTGAACAGAAAGGAATATTTTAGAAACAAAGAACAATTAATCAAAAACAAAATGAAAATATTTATAATATATAGAATACTGAGACTTTGATTGTTGATTTAACAATTGATTTATTCGGCACTAAGAGTGGACTTGTATACATGTACTTTTTGAATGGCAGTTTTTCTCTTATTCATATTAAGACATTATAATTACTGAAACATTGTTTGGTTACTGAATTTATTCCCTGAATTGACATTCATAGAACAGGTATACACTATTGTTTGTCAGGCAAACAAAGCATTAGGTTGCAATCATTTCAAGCAATTCACTTCATATTATCACTAATTTATTTATAACAACAGGTTAATATTTGTGTTCTTTTATACATATTTCGTTTAGATATACGAGCCTAAATCATTCCACTATATACGAGAGCACAGCTTTTTAAAAGTGTAACCGTTATTCATAAAAGGTACTTTTCTTCTTCATTGTTACTATTCTTTTCTCTACAATGCTTTTTTCAGGAAAGGTATGTGACGATGATATCAACCATTATTATCTTCCCTCACATATTTTATTTAAAATTGAATGACTTCTAACAGCAATAGAATATGCATTTGATAGCCATTAGTTTGGCAATGACTCACAATGAAATTAAGAATGTTGTTCTCTCAATCATACTCCGTTGGAAACGTTCGTTGGAATTCACCACAAACCGAAAGTGTCAGTTGTCCTCCCAAAAACACGTGGACGTTCGTGTTAATAAGCAAAACTTTTATCACCTGTATGTATATAGCTTGTCATTATTTTTATTATTCATTATATACTTGTGTTTTTGAATTCCCGAAGTTTTGTAACAATGTATTCATTGGATTAAGTTAAGTTTAAATTCATTTTTGTAATTTTGCTCCCAATTCCTACTTTTTGGGTTAAGATGTTTACAGTAAATTTTAATCTTTTTTATGTTCCCTGATTTTATCCACAGAGTAAGTAGGTGTATGCTATGTTATGGCATTGAATTTTTGCGCCAGTTTTCCAGTCATTAGGAAACTAAGGATATGTGCGTGGTATTAAAGAAAATCACTTCCATGTTTGATAAATGTTACATCCTTGTCATACCACTTTTTTTATTTAAATACTTTGTTAATGGTTATTTTTAGTTTGCTGTTGCTCCATATGATTTCTTATAATATTATCGCAGCTGTTTTTACAATTAATGTATAGTACCCATGATTGTATTATAGTCATTGATTTATTGAAGTGGAAGAATATTTTGTTCAATATATTTTGGTATCAGATTTTTATAAATACTTAACAAATGCTTGTATTTTTGTCTTGATATGTTGAGTAATGAGCCGGTATAATTAATATTGTTTGAAATTGATTTGTACATATTATCATTGTAATTATGCATAAGAGTTATCAAATTATATGATTTAATTCACATCCACCTACTATTTTGCATCATATGACTTGCATTGCATGTATCTTTGGTCATAATGAACTCATTCAAATATTTATGTTGTATATATTGATACTGAATAAATGTTTTTCCTCTTAATATTGTATTAAATTGGCGCCAAACACATTGAAGAAAATTGATAATTCAAATTGAACGTTATCTTAGTAAACACATATGGAAGACACAAAGAAATATGAAAACATGTGTCCTGAAAATCGTTAATAGATCACTGCATTGGCTCCTTCAACGAGCATTCATTGCGTATTATATTACGGTGGCTCTCATTGATGCCAGAACTTTTAGTTTGAGCTTTGAAAATGCTCCAACGCGTCTTCCTTTGTATTGCCAAGAGTTGAAACATGGAGCTACAGAACACGAATGTGGAATTTTACGAATGACTTTCGAAATGGAAACATAAGAGATCAAGATTGACGGCAAGTTTTGGTATTTATGGTGTTAATTCAGTTTGTATCTGACGATATAAAGGCGAAAGTGTGCATTTAAGCTCCTAAAATTAATTGCGGGTATGCGCCAGTGGTTTCTATACTTATTTATAAGAAGAGACGCATTTAACGCATTTGTTTAACTTTCCGGACTTATACATCCACCGATGATGTAGTGATGACTGTAAATAGCACGATCAATTAACTCAAATAACAAAATCTGCGTTTTAGGTATTAAACTCTATGAACATTACAAAGCTCAAAGTTAGCGGAAACAATCTCAACATTATATATGTCATACATGGGACATCGTTCTTTGCCTACGTCATTTAGATTGGATTCACCTAGTATTATAAATATTTAAGAAAACCGATATGAAACCACGCGCATATTTACATGCTTAACTATGTCTGCAAATGAAATAAATATTATTCAGACGAAAGAATCATACACAAAACTATCGAGTTACAGTTAACACTGCACCTTGATACCAAAATGTAATAAGTGCAGATCTGGATTTGCAGGTAATGTTCGATTAGTGAATATTTGGTCATTATTGATGAACTAATGTAAGTTTTATATTCATACCACAAAAGTATTGTGTAAGGGTATAAACTTAAATGTGCAGTTGTTAGATTTAGAGATAATGAGAAATTTATATATACTTTGAACCTCTATACAAGTCCTTTACATAACATTCTATGCATATACACTATATGCACTTTACAGTTATTAAAATAATTTCAAATTTTGCACATACATTCATGAAATCTTATGTAGCCTTTATGAAATAGCTTAGTAACCTCCCTTGCCATCCGGCCCTCGAACCATCAAGTTAGATTTTAGTGACGTTATTATGATTTGTCATTCAAGAATATGTTATGAACTATAAAGGTTTTCTTTAGCGCAGAAAACTTATTGAAAAGGGTATTAAAGGGTTAATATAACACGAAATCGAATGGTGGCATTTGAAATAACACGTCTTCGCTTCAATTCCAGGCTGTTTTACAGCATGTGTATGAGTTCTGAGGAAAATTGAGTTGATTTTATTTTGGAATTTCAGCAAAATTTCACAGACAATTCAAAACACAATATGTCGATGATATAGGAAAAAAACCATTAACATTTGGTAATATACTTTAATATGATATTTACTTTAATAAAAACGAAAATGACCACAAATATATCGTTACTTAAAAACAATGAAGAATAACGTAATACTTATTCTACTAACTGGTGAAATAATGATTTAATTATTTAACAAACATCGCCTTCAAATGAATAAATCTGTCCGTAGCACCTTTTCCAACCTTTAAAATGTTTTATACAGTAATTCAAAGATAGTCATACATAATTGCTTTAAGCCAATTTATTATATATGGTATTAATGATATAATATAAGTACGAAAAACACGTTTTTGTCAGAATATTCTATTTTGGTAAACGTTATAGCAAAATATTACTACTATGTATAATATACTGTCTTTCCAAGCATGTTTTAGGATGTCTTATATGTGTTTATATTAAGTTTTTTTCTTAGGTCATATATCCTAGAAGTAAAGCCGTAATTTCACTTTATTGGTGGGAAAATGAATTAAAATACTATGGAACATATATATTGGAATGGCGCCTGCCTTTCAAGGGGCTTTAACCTGTTTCGTGCCATCACGTTTTTTTTAGGTATACCTAGATATTCCTGGTTAAACCAGTATTGAAATTCTTACAAAAGTATAATGATTTCTGCAATTGTTGATTAAATTATTGTTGATGTTTTTACAAACAATCGCTGACAAAATATTACAGATAATCAAATGGCCGTTACAAATATTTATCTCAATTCCATTCTATGATAAAGTTTGGATGACGACCTAGAACTTATCACTCAGCTATAGGCTTGACGACGTTCACATTGTTTTTCCTTCTGCTCATATTGACAACTGTATTACTGCTTGACCATGGGCAAAGACTGTATACCTTAATAAATTTCATTTCGTGCATAAGGGTGATACAATCATGTTTAACAATTGTTGTATCTTGTTGGTGACACAATTGCATATAGCATATACACAAAAAAGAAAGAAACACTTATGTCATGTTTTCTTTGTTGATACACTATGGTTATGTGCACTTTGAATATACATGTTCTTGTTTGTGATGTTATGTTATATGTCTTTGGCGTTTACCCAGTGCCATTAAACCGGGTTTATGTTTGAACATTTTGCTACTGAGCCTCGGGTCTCCTGGTCACTGCTATAATGTTTTAAAAGAGTACATGTGTTTCTCAATAACGAAGTTTGTTTTGTGTTTTGTTTTGTGCCACAACTTAACAACAGGACGGACACTGGAGACACTATTAATATACCTTTGTATTAAGTTTTGCGATTTTTTATCATTTAACTAAGAATATGTTATATAATATATGTACATTACACTTCATTTAGTAGGAGAAAGGTTGCTTCAATTTTTCTCTATGATTGTATGAAATAAAAATTTACACCGCGCTTGTTGTACAAGTCGGTGTATATTGACTTTAAAAGAGCTATCGCGCATGTTGTACTTGTTCGGTATGTATATGACAAAATAAGGTCCAGCGACTGTCAGCTTGCATGTTGTACTTACTCGCTATGTACATGACCTACAAAATGTCAGCGCGCGATACCGTTCATGCTGTACTTACTCGATTTATATTTTTTACTGAATAAAAAGGTCACCGTGCGTAGCAGCGCGTGTTTTACTTACTTTCGGATTCTGATTAATTCTACTCTGATATAGGTTAAGTGAATATGAAACTATTATTGTAGATTATCAATCGGTCATATACAACTAAATCCCCCAAAAATGTTATCCGAGTTTAAGGTATACTTTTAATATATTCAGAAAAGCAAATAAATTAGCCTTAATTATGCTAGAATATTTTCCAGCCCTCCATTGAATGGTTTTCTTTCACGTTCGTCTAGTGAAAGCTTGGCGCTGTACAAACTGATAAGATGGAAAATATCCCAATATAACGTCTGTATCGAAAACGACCGGGCTTAAAAGACCTAAAGCGCCACATCTTCCAGAAATATCTGAATATCATAACGTAAATGACATTATTACAGCAAAACCATGTGTACTTTATGTTCACTGATCGCAAAAGTAATGACCAATAGAATCAACTTGATCAGGCCAAACAGAAACATAACGTCGCTTAATGTGTTGTAGGAGGCTTGATTTAAATCTAATTGTAAAAAAGAGCAGACAAAATAGATATATGATTTAAACTCTTCGTATGTATATAAATAAATAAAAAGCATTATATGGGTTAATACTTTGATATGGCCTTTGACATTAACCTTTCATATATAATGATTCTAAGCTTGTTTTCATTTTGTATTTGATGAACATCCGGCGTAGAAGTCAGAGTTGCGGTATACAATCTAAGCGTGTCCAGCTAAAACAAAATGCCCCATCCTGTGATTGTCCTAACGTGTGGACAATGCATTGTTTGAAAATGTGTGCCGCTTTCCATTATGTAATTCCAATCAACCTCATATCCACAAGGGTAGAACGATGTCGTTTGTGTGTTACCTCCCTGTTGACAAGAACAGGCCCTACCACTTATATCGATGAATGTATACTGACTTCTTGCAGAACAGATAATTAAAAGGAGCTAGAATAGTGCTTGTGAAACACAATGAACAAACGACGGTTTCACACGATGAACAAAATATTATATTTTTAAATCCGAACAATTATGCGGACTAGTATTATACTAGAAGGGAGGGTTCGGTATTTTGTAATTTCAGGTATCGACATTTACCTTAAATTAAACTAAAATAAGGCCTGGCTGTTGAGCATGATTGTCACAAAGATCAATGCTTATTCAAAATAAATGGTGGTAGCTTGACATGTGTTCCGAGCTTTGCGTCTACATTGTTTCAGTGAGCAGTAATGGTCCGAAGTTCGCCATTGTTCCAACGTAGTAAGACAAGTGTATGTAACCACACAATACAACAATCACACAATATTATTGTAACCCCTGATGTAAGGTAATAGAAAGGTTGAATTATCATTACAGTATCAATACAAATGTGTTGCAATGATGTTTCTATTGCCGTATTGGGTGCTCAGTGAGTTAAACATTTCACAAGGGATAAGGTTAAAACGCTCAAAATATCCATAACCCAACTATTATCCGAGAAAGTCTAAGTGTATGAAACAGAGGTTTTTAATATAACATTCTAATCGTTAATAATACCATAGGAAATCAGTTTTGAAAAATAATCTGATGATTAATTTTAAAACCCCTTACTTTATAATATTAACCTTTTGGAGGTACACTAATGGATAAAAACCCTTACCATTGCCAAGACATTCCACTGCCATAAGACCGAATGCTTCGAACACACTTTGGGAGTAATGTTAAACCGCTATACAATATATTGTAATTTGTTTGGTAGTGTTTCCCTGTCTGTGTCTATACATTATGCCCTATATTTGATCCGTTACAAGATATCGGACAATAACCGTGGAATAACTAGCGTGCGGATGAATTACAATTCTGTAAATGTTAACGCACTCTAGCTTTTAAAAGTTGTCCTTTACAAAATTTTGCAGATCAGACACCCCATCCACTACGCTCATAACTGAAGCGAGGTGATCGTATAAACTAGTATAATAACTGGTATTGCTGCATTATCAAATATATACGATCATGTCGTTTTGGTTATAAGTTCTGCAGTTTCCGGCAAAATAAGTTTGTGTTTTATTTTCAATACAATGGTAGACCTAACGCCATGTGTCCAATGGGTGGGGCAAATATTTAACTCAAAAGTGAAATTGGTTGATTTCTTGGATTTTAGAGAAGCAAATGCAATTACATCTATATCTCTGAATGACTATGATTACACGACAGAGGGCGACGAACATAAGCGTATGTGAATTTTAGTTTATGTACCCGTGTGATAAAAAACATACTTAATACAGTTTGGTGTTAAAAATTGTTTTGATTTTTTTCCATCTTGATATCAACCACGAAAAGGAAAACTCTTATAAATATTGCATTCACGCATGCACGCACACTTACACTCATTCGAAAGTACAAGTGCATTAGTGCACGCGCCAGCACACGCACACGTACATGCATCAACATGCACACACGCACACGCACTCAGCACACCAAACCATATTTATTTTGTAGAAAGAAATATAATAACCCATAATACACTATAAGTTGAAACAGAAAATTATTTTACTGGTTAAGTTTTGCTACAGTGGTTTTGACAGGACGAAATGCTTTTATCATAAAGTGATACTTCTAGATAGAAATCACATGTCAGGGCAAATAATTCAAGAATTGCAAGTGCTCCAATTTGTTTATGAAATGGTAATAACTCAGTACCATTGGTGAGAATACGTTTATAATCATATTTGGCCGTAAAATATGCATACCTTGCCAGCAAAGGAAAGTAACCGCTGTTTGGAGTTTGCGACAAGCAGCCAAACAGTTACTTAACGAAAGTCCTTTAAGGGCATTCTCATTATTCACAGATTTGAAAATAATAAATCAAAAAGTGCAAAACTTTAAAACTATCATTTGCATGATATCAGTCTCGACCAATCAAAACGCTCGTTACATTAGGTTAGGCAATATTTCGTCATCGCGCTCTTTTTGGAATTCCAACTGAAGAATTTTGGCTATCGCTTATTTCTGATGATGATAGAGGGACTCTTTATGATATAAATATCATATTTGTTCTGCTCGATTGTGTCCATTTTGTTTTGTACACAGGGTAATATC